>NW_026948132.1:277500-331719 GCF_963921235.1 Mobula hypostoma
GTGTGGAGGGAGTTTCACTCTGTGTCTGACCCTGGGAGTGTGTGATGTGATGGCGTGGAGGGAGTTTCACTCTGTGTCTGACCCTGGGAGTGTGTGATGGGACGGCGTGGAGGGAGTTTCACTCTGTGTCTGACCCTGGGAGTGTGTGATGGGACGGTGTGGAGGGAGTTTCACTCTGTGTCTGACCCTGGGAGTGTGTGATGTGATGGCGTGGAGGGAGTTTCACTCTGTGTCTGACCCTGGGAGTGTGTGATGGGACGGTGTGGATGGAGTTTCACTCTGTGTCTGACCCTGGGAGTGTGTGATGGGACAGTGTTGTGGAGTTTCACTCTGTGTCTGACCCTGGGAGTGTGTGATGGGGCAGTGTGGAGGGAGTTTCACTCCGTGTCTGACCCTGGGAGTGTGTGATGGGGCAGTGTGGAGGGAGTTTCACTCTGTGTCTGACCTTGGGAGTGTGTGATGCTTCTATGTTTGTCCCCCTTCCCTTCAAACAGCCAAGAGCCCCTAAACATCCTAGATTACACACCCAGTGACAACCATCTGTCTAATAGGTCGATAGTTTTTCTATCAGTTCTGAGTTATAGAGTATTTTTAAAAGGGTGTAATGCTGTGGCTTTGTAAGACATTGGTCAGAATATACTTGGAGTATTGTGTGCAGTTTTAAGCCACATACTTAAGGAAGGAAGGGAAAAAATGTCTTGATTGAGTGAGAGAGCAAACTCAATAGGCCAAATGGCCTCATTCTTTTCTTGTCGAGATACCCTGAGAAAGGAGACCTCCAGACAATTAATTTGATTATTTTATTGAAAGATAAATTGACTCATTTAATAACCGTTTCTTTAACATGAAGAGTACAGCAATTATATACTGATGATCGGACTGACACCTCAATCACTCAGCTCTCTGCAACACTAACACACCAATCCCTGCACTACTGGACTTCATAGATGCCCTTGACCTGTCGTGCCTCTGCCGCCAAACGTTCACCTAATCCCCCTCCCCAGCGCTCGGTCCGTCTCGGACTCTGCCTTGGCTGTCCCAGTGCCCGTCTGGATGCTCCTTCAGTGCGATGGCAGTCTCTGCCCTCCCCAACTCCTCAGGAAATGTGTTCTAACGCTGTCCCCAAGGGAAAACGTTCTCCTTAGGATCTCATACACACCTCCAAGCCCCTCCCTGGAATCTCTGCCTGCTGCTTATATACTCCCATCCCACAGGGGAAATGTTTCCGACTCTCTGCCCTATCTCATAATGTTGTCCAGCTCCATCAGGCTCCCGCCCACTCGCCCGCTAGGGGAATCAACCCGTCTCTCCACATCACTCTGTCCCGGGCAACATCCTGGGGAATCTCCTCCACACGTGCAGTGTGGCCAGAACTACAAGCAGTACCCCACTGGCATTGTATCAAACTTCACCCTCAACTCCCAGAACTCACACTTTATGCCCCAACTGATGACCCACTTATCCACCTGTCCAGCCTTCCTCATGGTTCAACAGACACAAGAGGGATGGCCAATGCTCGAGTCCGGAGCAATGAACCATCTTGTTCAGTGGGTCGGGTACTGTCCCAGGGTGGGGGTGAAGATTAACCATCTGCCTTTCAGCTTCCTCGGCTGCTTGATGCTCCCCAGGGGCCCTAAGACACATGCATGTGTGTCCCACCATTCTTAAACCTCCAAAGTACATCCCCCTGCTCCTGAGGATAAAACTCCACCTGCCTCCGCCTGGCCCCACTGTACCAACTGATCACCCATCACCCTGTCCATTCAGACTGGCCTACACGGTCCTGTCCTGCTCCACATCCCCGGAAAGATCTAATCTCCTGGGAAGACCATCCCATCCCATTGATTTTCTGCACCCTGGGAGGGAGTCCCTGAGCACGGGGAAAAGAGATCAACCTCCCCTCATCCCTTAACTCCTTCAGTATCCAAGGACTTGCTCTGCCCTCCTCCACTCCAGAACCGTCCCTCAGCAGGGCAACATCCATCTGCCTGCCAGATTCGCAAGCCAAACACGTTCATATATTAAAAATCCCAAGGGACGAAACCAGAAAAGGTTTTTTTTTAATTGCATCTTTCCTGCCCCCAAGCCCTCCCCAAGAGCGCCCTCAGGTAACAGTGCGAAGAAATGAAATGGTTAACATGTCACTCCCTGCAGCCCCGGCGAAGTAAATCTTCAAATACCGAGAAGTGACTTGATAGAAGCGTACAAAACGATAGGAGCCAGAGACCGAGTGGACAGCCAGAGACTTCCCCAGGGCAGGAAATGGCGAAGAGGAGGGGGCAAAAAAAATTAAGGTGATTGGAGGGAAGGATAGGGGGGATGTTAGGGGTAAGTTCTTTACACAGACTGATAGGTGCGTGGTGGAAGAGGCAGATACATTAGGAACATTTAAGAAACTCTTAGATAGGCACATTGATGATAGAGAAATGGAGGGCTATGTAGGGGGAAAAGGCCAGGTTGATCTTAGGGCAGGTTAAAATGCACAGCATCATGGGCCAACAGCCTGTGCATTCTATGTTCTGTTCTCTCATATTTTGTAAATAATACAATTCCTTTGCACTTCTGGTCAGATGCTAATTGCATTTCATTGGCTTTGTATCTGTACTCAGCACAATGATAATAAAATTGAATCTAATCTAATGTAACTAAAACTAATTAGTGAAAGCACACCATTATATTGATCAGCAATCACGACAGTTCAAACAGGAAATAAGGGATTAATTCATGAAAAATCCCAACCATTCTACTTTCACTGACCCCCCCTCCCCCAGGAAATGCCTGAAGTCTCCTGCCCTCACCCCTCACGGTCCTTCCTACAGGCGCCAGAGCACACAGCCAGGAAACGTTCACAGTCTATCTCAGGTAGAGAAAGAGTTCATGAACTCAGGAGCCGCAGTGAGTCATCCTGTCCACAGGGTGGCGCTGTTCTCACTCTGGTGACTGCTCGCCATCCAATCCATTACAATCCCTATACAGTACTTTAAAACTTTTTCCTTACTTTCTATATTTGTCAAATATGCTATTAAAAACCAAAATATTAATATTTAATAATTTCATTTAAGACAGTAGTAAAAATCAATTCCTTCACCCACCCAGCACCAGTACAGTTCATAGGAGAAAAATTAAAGAATATTGATAGTTGAAGTTTAGATAATCGTGAAAATCAATCGCTTCTCCCACGTCCAAAGCATTGTAAAGAAGGAGGAAAACGTAAAATTCTTCAAAATGAATGCATTAGACATCAAGGGAGCCCTGCAGTGAAAGAGATTTACCATTATTATTTGGGTAAAACTTAATCAGATTCAGGCAATCAGAAACAGGTTTAATATCACCAGCACCTATCACGGAATTTGTTAACTTAGCAGCATCAGTTAAACGCAATATATGATAATATAGAAAAAATAAGTAAATCAATTACAGTATATATGTGTATAGTAAATAGTTAAACTTAAAATAATGCAAAAGCAGAAATCATTTTAAAAAGTGAGATAGTGTTCATGGGTTCAATGTTCCATCAGATGGCAGAGGGGAAGGAGCTGTTCCTGAATCACTGAGTGTGTGCCTTCAGGCTCCTGTACCTCCTACCTGACAGTAACAGTGAAAAGAGGGCATGTCCTGGGTGATGGGGGTCCTTTCTAAGGCACCGCTCCTTGAATATGTCCTCGATACGACGGAGATGTACCCAAGATGGAGCTGACTAGTTTTACAAGTTTCTGCAGCTTCTTTCGGTCTTGTGCAGTAGCATCTCCCTCCCCCCACCAAACCAGACAGTGATGCAGCCTGTCAGAATGCTCTCCACAGTACATCCATACCATGAAAGGAAAAGTTGTTAACAATTGGAGATAACCGAACCCTCTAACAAACTTCTACAGATGTCCTGTTGAAAGTATCCTGTCTGGTTACATCACGGTCTGTACAGAATGTACCGGAATGGAAGAAGCTGTAGAGAGTAGTGAACTCAGCCCAATCCATCACAGACACATCTCTCCCCACATTCAGTCAATTCTCAAAGGTCAAAGTAATGTTTTTTATCAAAAGTACATATACATCACCATATAACCATGTGATTCATTTTCTTGTGGGAATTCACAAAGAAGAACAAAGAAACGCAATAGAATCAATGAAAAACTACACAAAAACTGACAAAGAACCTATTTGCAAAAGAAGCATACTGTGCAAACACAAAAGAAACAAAAAACAAGCAATAATAGTAAGTAAATAAATAAATAGTACTGAGAACATGAGTTGTAGAGTCTTTGAGAGTAAGTCCATAGATTGTGGAATGAGTTCAGTGCTGAGATGAATGAAGTTATCCCTTCTGGTTCAAGAGTCTGATGACTGAAGGATAATAACTGTTCCTGAATTGACAGGAGGCACTGCCTCCAAAAGGCAACATTCCTCACCGAAGACCACACCATCTGGGCCATGCCATCTTCAACAGCTCCCATCGAAGCCTGAAATCCCGCACAACCAGGCTCGGGAACAACAATTTCCCTTCAACCATTCAGCAGAACCCTAATCACCACCTCAGGAGAACAACACAGTGACTGCTCTGCCTGACAATGGACTTTGCTTGTTGTGTCCTCAAACTGTAACTCCGTCTCCTTCTTAATGTTGGATTAAACTTGAGGTGAAGATTATGTACAATTTATATTAGTTTAAGTCTCAGTGAACTTATGTTTGTTATGTTGTGGTGGGCTAATTCCAGGGACATAAATTTTTAGTGATTGGAGGAGAGTATGGGGGGACGCGTCAGAGGCAAGTTTTCTTAAACAGACAGTGGTGGGTGTGTAGAACACCCTACCAGGGACAATAGTAGGGGCAAGTTCAATAGGGACATTTAAGAAGCTCCTGGATAGGCACATACATTTCAAAAATAATGGCCCATGTATGAGAGAAGGGTTAGATTAATTGTAGAATAGGTTAAAGAGTCAGCACAACATTGTGGGCCGAAGGGCCTGCACTGTGCTATGATATTCTGTGATCTATATTCTTTGTTTCAAAGATCGAAGTAAATTCATTATCAAAGTACGTACACTCTATGTCACCATATACTACCCTGAGATTCATTTTTTGTGTGGGCACTCACAGTAGAACAAAGAAATAGAATCGAGTAAATGAAAAACTACAGACCAAGACTGGCAAACAACCATTGTGTGCACAACATTGTGCACACAGCCATTGTGCAAACTATTGTGTACACAGCCACTGTGCAAACTATTGTGTACACAGCCACTGTGCAAACAACCATTGTGTAAACAACCATTGTGCAAACAACTATTGTGTACACAGCCACTGTGCAAACAACCATTGTGCACACAGCCATTGTGCAAACTATTGTGTACACAGCCACTGTGCAAACAACCATTGTGCACAAGACAAACTGTAAATACAAAAACAAGCAAATAGATGATACTGAGAGTGCGAGTTTTAAAGAGAGATTGGAAGTGAGTGTGTAGGTTGTGGAATCAGTTCAGTGTTGAGGTGAGTGAAGCTATCCACGCCAGTTCAGGATGCCTGTAACTGTGCTGCAAAAAGCTTATTTTCCTGGATTGACACTAAATTACAATGAACCTGAAACTTAACCTGTGCACTTCCATCTGATCTCAAAGTAACGGGCTTCAGTCAGAGATTGAAGAGAGAGCACAGCTCTCCTCCCCGAGTTTGAACTGTGACTACTGTCCCTCTTGGCAGGCTTCAGCTCTAGACCTTGAGGCCCTCTGTTGGACGAGATCAAGCATGGAAGCTGTGTCCTAGCTGAATACATGGTATGCAAGGCAGGGCAGCACGATATGGAGAGTAAGCTGTTGCCCATGTAGCAGGCTACCCTCTCCACAGGGTTGATGAATCCAGAGGAACGGCAAAGTCTGGTTTGGTACCAGCATTGTCACAGGAGTTGCCAGTCAGCATTGAACTCAACGTAGGGTTGCCGTAGGGACTCCAGCAACAGGTTTTTACTTGCAGTTTACTCCCGAAATCTTTCCTATCAGTGGGTACAACCTCAAGAGAAGGCCAAGCCTTCATGTATATTTAAGGTAGAGGTTGATTGGTCAGGGCATGAAGGGATACAGGGAGAAGGCAGGGGATTGAGGTTGAGAGGAAAACTGGATCAGCCATGATGAAATGGCAAGCAGACTCGATGGGCCAAATGGCCTAATTCTGTTCCTCTATCTTATTGTCTTATGGTGTAAGACAGTGGAGATTTCAGAACAGTGTTTTCCTTCTGCTAGATGAGCTGGCAACCATGGCTGACAAGACCCATCTGCCCAAACTAACTGGTTTTAAGGTGCCAGTAACCCACCTTTGCCCCTTCTCCTGTCAGTAGAAATGGCTGTGCCAGGCTTGGTAGCTAAGCCACTCAGGAAGGTTAGGAGTTGAACTTGGTTGTCGGAACCTACTTGAGATGCACACCATTGGGAGGATTTAATAGGTACTGGAACCTTATCCCTACTACCACTCCCAGCTATAACAACCATTAGAAATCAGGTGCTAGATCAGCTGTGGTGAATTTCTGTGAGAGCTTGTGCCCAAATTGTTGATAATTTTCCAAAATTTCCCTGATGTGCCCTGGTAATTTTGAGTGGAGATCATTACTGAGCAAAAGTTTTTGATCAGAAAATAACTTTGTTTGTCACATGAACTTCAGAACATTGAAACATTCAGTGAAATGTGTTGCCTACATCAAGGATCATGCTGGGCAGCCCAGAAGTGTCACAACAATTCTGGTGCCAACGTGTAACACGTCCACAACTCAGTAATCCTGACTTATACATCTTTAGAATGTGGGAGGAAATTGAAACACCTGGAGAAAACCAAGCAGTCACAGGGAGAACGTACAAACTCCTTGCAGATGGGAACTGAACCCAATCTTGCAGCAGCCACTGTAACGCATTGTGCTAAGGGATGTGGATGATGTTTCCTGTGTGTGTGACTACAGTTTGCAGGTATCGTACATGTACTATATCTGCCTTGTGCTGGGTGGGCCTCCAGGAGCTTTATGCCCTCAGTCGTAGAGAAGACTAGGCCCAAGCTGAGGTGTTGCTTGTTTGCAGGCATCCAGAAGAGAGGCACTGGTGCTGCTCTCCAAAGATTGCTCGGCAGAAGATGAGCTGTACCGTGTTCAACTGCAGACTGCTGTAAGATTCACCGACTCAGGGATTGGGACTATATATATTTTTTTGTGGGACTGTATTTTACTGCCATCTTAGATGTGCTGTATGTACCTTGTGCATGTGTGTGTGATTCTTGGTGATGTGTTTTGCACCTTGACCTCAGAGTAAAGCTGCTTCATTTGGCTGTATTTATGGATGTTCATGTACAGGTGATGACAAACTGTATTCATGGATGTTCATGTACGGGTGATGACAATTAAACTGTATTCATGGATGCTCATGTACGGGTGATGACAATTAAACTGTATTCATGGATGTTCATGTACGGGTGATGACAATTAAACTGTATTCATGGATGTTCATGTACGGGTGATGACAATTAAACTGTATTCATGGATGTTCATGTACGGGTGATGACAATTAAACTGTATTCATGGATGTTCATGTACGGGTGATGACAAACTGTATTCATGGATGTTCATGTATGGGTGATGACAATTAAACTGTATTCATGGATGTTCATGTACGGGTGATGACAATTAAACTGTATTCATGGATGTTCATGTACGGGTGATGACAATTAAACTGTATTCATGGATGTTCATGTATGGGTGATGACAAACTGTATTCATGGATGTTCATGTACGGGTGATGACAATTAAACTGTCTTCATGGATGTTCATGTACGGGTGATGACAATTAAACTGTATTCATGGATGTTCATGTACGGGTGATGACAATTAAACTGTATTCATGGATGTTCATGTACGGGTGATGACAATTAAACTGTATTCATGGATGTTCATGTACGGGTGATGACAATTAAACTGTATTCATGGATGTTCATGTACGGGTGATGACAATTAAACTGTATTCATGGATGTTCATGTACGGGTGATGACAATTAAACTGTATTCATGGATGCTCATGTACGGGTGATGACAATTAAACTGTATTCATGGATGTTCATGTATGGGTGATGACAAACTGTATTCATGGATGTTCATGTACGGGTGATGACAATTAAACTGTCTTCATGGATGTTCATGTACGGGTGATGACAATTAAACTGTATTCATGGATGTTCATGTACGGGTGATGACAATTAAACTGTATTCATGGATGTTCATGTACGGGTGATGACAATTAAACTGTCTTCATGGATGTTCATGTATGGGTGATGACAAACTGTATTCATGGATGTTCATGTACGGGTGATGACAATTAAACTGTATTCATGGATGTTCATGTACGGGTGATGACAATTAAACTGTCTTCATGGATGTTCATGTATGGGTGATGACAAACTGTATTCATGGATGTTCATGTACGGGTGATGACAATTAAACTGTATTCATGGATGTTCATGTACAGGTGATGACAATTAAACTGTATTCATGGATGTTCATGTACGGGTGATGACAATTAAACTGTATTCATGGATGTTCATGTACGGGTGATGACAAACTGTATTCATGGATGTTCATGTACGGGTGATGACAATTAAACTGTATTCATGGATGTTCATGTATGGGTGATGACAAACTGTATTCATGGATGTTCATGTACGGGTGATGACAAACTGTATTTATGGATGTTCATGTATGGGTGATGACAATTAAACTGTATTCATGGATGTTCATGTATGGGTGATGACAATTAAACTGTATTCATGGATGTTCATGTACGGGTGAATGAAAAACTTGAACTTGGATTTTGACAATAATTATGAACTTCTTCAGGAAAAGGATTTTGCTTATTTAGTTGCATTAATTGGTTTACTATTAATAAACATGTAACTGAGACAGGTTGAAATAAATGAAACATTTTTAAAAACGTGTTCAAAATTATTATTAATCTTTTAAGAGACAATTGAAAACTACTGTTATTTGCAAATAGTATTGTTGCAGACAGTACCACAGTATAAAAGCAAAGACTTGATAAAAGGCTCTTCCCTGTGAGACCCTGCTGCCACCCAATCACATTAACTATGACAGCTGTTGTATATTTAACGATATGCACTTTTTGTCAACTCAAAGTTTACATCTACAGAATATTTTTTATCTATTATCCTATTCTGATAATATTATTTGATGTGCTGTATGTATCTATGTGCTTGGTTTTGCACCTCGGTCCCAGAGGAACAGTGTTTCATTTTGCTGTTTTCATGTGTACTGCTGAAAGGCAATTAACTTGAACCTGTTGCACCTCATTAGTAACATAAATATGTGCATGAAATTGGACTACGCCTTCCGCCTGTGGACAGACAGCGTCTTTCCGTCTGCCTTTAATTTCTTCCTTTCCCGACTTAGACTTTGAAATTTTAACTTTATTCAGTCGGATCTTTCAAAGTGATAATTATAACTATGGCTACCTTGAGAAGCACTAAAAAAAATTCCCGATGCTGGTAATGGTAAATCTGAAAAAACTGACGAAGCTTCTGAAGAGCCAGCCTGGGCTAACAGATTAGAGATTCAAATGAGCTCTATTGTCGCTGAATTAACTCAACTAAAAGAAAATCTTCTTCCTTTGGAGGGAAAAATTGATCCTTTGAGCTCGGATCTTAAAGAAGTAACCCGTAATGCAGCTGACATTTCTTCTCGTTTGGAAAAAGCACAACATCGGATTGTTGATTTGGAATCTCGTTCTCGTCGTTATAACATTCGAATTATTGGATTGAAAGAGAGATTAGATTCTGCCAGCATACTGGACTATTTCACTAAAATGTTTCAATCTCTATTTCCTGAGGCATTTTCACAATTACCCAACATCGAGGTAGCTCATAGGGTTGGAATTCCAAAAGAAGATAAAGACAGGCATGTTATTGTGCGTTTTCTCCGTATTCGAGACATAGACCGTATTATTAAACTGGCAAGAAAACAAACACTGTTTAAATTTCAAGGCTCCGAGATTTGTTTCTTTCAAGATTTTGCACGCGAAGTTGTTCAGCAATGTTCTGAATTCGCGACTGTAATGCGAATGGCTTTTCAAAAACTGATGCATCCCTCCCTTCTTTATCCAGCTAAATTAAGGCTTTTCGCTAAAGACTCTGGGGTTCGTATCTTTGAAGATCCATCCGATGCACTGTGTTTTATTAATTCTCTCTCGGATGAGTCCGAAGCCTGAAGTTTAAAAGACTTCAATTATTCGATTGTTTTGCGATATAAGGAATGATGAGATTGGAAGAATTGAGAAGTACAGAAGGTCTTGGTATTGAAAAGTATCTTTATCTATGAAATAGACTGGTTGGGATGGTTTTAACTTTAGGAGATATTTTATGAAATCTATTGGAAGATTGTAGAAATTTTTAAACCATTTAGAATTTCTTTCTGTTTGCTATATATATGATTTAATTGTTTCTTTTTGCTTTGTATGGTTTTGTTAAAAACTTTTAACTACTAGTCGGGTTTTTTTTACGTTTTCTAGTCAGATGTAAAAATCTAAAAGATGGCGATATTTTTTTGTGTAAATATTTCAAGAATTTGTTTTGGAAGTGCTTTTTTTCTTATCTAATGTTATGAAAGTTACTTTCCAAATTGAAGGCCGTTACTGTTAACTGTTTTTTCTGATTTAATAGTAATGGGTTGTATGTCGACTGTAATGAGTCGTATACCCGGGAGAGGGAGACAGATTACTTTTTTTATTTGTACCTTTTACTTAGGCAGGTGGAGTTCAGAATTGCTTCTATGCATTTTTTGGGGCTTGAGTCAATTAATATCAACATATTTCTGGGCTTTGTAGTTTAGGTGGGTTTTTTTCTTTTTTCTCATTTCTGTTTTTTATTCCCATTATGGAATTCCGGGGCGTATACAAATTATTATCATTGTGTTTATTACCACCATTTAAAATTTTTTTATCCCGACATGTCTTTAACGGTTTTCTTTAAATATAAAGTTTCATGATGTTAGTTAAACAGTTAAATGTTTTAAATTGGAATGTCCGTGGTTGGAATCATCCTATTAAGCGTAAGAAAACGCAAGTTTGCGGATGACACGAAGCTGGGCGGCAGTGTTAGCAGTGAGGAGGATGCTAAGAGGATGCAGGGTGACTTGGATAGGTTGGGTGAGTGGGCAAACTCATGGCAGATGCAATTTAATGTGGATAAATGTGAAGTTATCCACTTTGGTGGCAAAAATGGGAAAACAGATTATTACCTGAATGGTGGCCGATTAGGAAAAGGGGAGGTGCAACGAGACCTGGGTGTCATTATACACCAGTCATTGAAAGTGGGCATGCAGGTACAGCAGGCGGTGAAAAAGGCGAATGGTATGCTGGCACTTATAGCGAGAGGATTCGAGTACAGGAGCAGGGAGGTACTACTGCAGTTGTACAAGGCCTTGGTGAGACCACACCTGGAGTATTGTGTGCAGTTTTGGTCCCCTAATCTGAGGAAAGACATCCTTGCCATAGAGGGAGTACAAAGAAGGTTCACCAGATTGATTCCTGGGATGGCAGGACTTTCATATGAAGAAAGACTGGATGAACTGGGCTTGTACTCGTTGGAATTTAGAAGATTGAGGGGGGATCTGATTGAAACGTATAAGATCCTAAAGGGATTGGACAGGCTAGATGCAGGAAGATTGTTCCCGATGTTGGGAAAGTCCAGAACGAGGGGTCACAGTTTGAGGATAGAGGGGAAGCCATTTAGGACCGAAATTAGGAAAAACTTCTTCACACAGAGAGTGGTGAATCTGTGGAATTCTCTGCCACAGGAAACTGTTGAGGCCAGTTCATTGGCTATGTTTAAGAGGGAGTTAGATATGGCCCTTGTGGCCACAGGGGTCAGGGGGTATGGAGGGAAGGCTGGGGCGGGGTTCTGAGTTGGATGATCAGCCATGATCATAATAAATGGCGGTGCAGGCTCGAAGGGCCGAATGGCCTACTCCTGCACCTATTTTCTATGTTTCTATGTTTCTAAAACATTTAAAATTATTTATCGATTCCAACCTGATATAATTTTTGTACAAGAGACACATGTCAGGTTATGTAATAACAATCCATTTTTTAAAATTTTGGAATGGACCTCAGATTCACACAAACTCTCAAAGTAAGATTAGGGGGGTTTCCATTTTTATTGATTCCAATATTCCCTTTAATCAGGAGGATATTATATCTGATATTAATGGTAGATTTTTGATTGTTAAAGGAACAATTTACAATAAGAAAATGGTTTTGGTCATATATATGGACCAAATACTGATGATCCTTCATTTTTGCTCTATTACCTGATTTAAATGAAAATATGTTATTAATAGCTGGAGATTTTAATATTTGCTTAAATCCCTTGTTAGAAAAATCATCATCTAGACATCAACTGGCTAATCGTTCTGCATCACTTATTACTTCCTTTTTAATTGATTATGGTTTAATCGAAGTCTGGAGACATATGTATCCTACTGATAGAGAATATTCCTTTTTTTCCACATGTTCATAATAAATATTCAAGAATCGACTACTTTATAGCCGACCCTCAATTTTTATTTAATATTCAGAAATGTGAATATGATGCAATTGTTATTTCTGATCACGCTCCCTTAAACCTAATATTTGATTTGGAAGGTGTTGTTTCTACAAGACTACCATGGCGTTTTCCAGAACATTTGTTACAAAGTTCAGATTTTGTTGAGTTTATTGAAACTCAGATAAAAGAGCTTTTTTCTCTTTAATAATACAGGAAATGTCTCAAAGTTAATAATTTGGGATACGTTAAAAGCTTATTTCCGTGGTCAGATTATTTCTTATTTAGCCAAGTTGAAGAAACAGACAAAATAGAATTAGATAAAATTGCTAAATAAATTAAAGAATTAGATAATCTCAATGCAATCTTTCCAAACATTGAATTGTTTAAAAGAGTGGAACTACAATCACAATATAATTTATTATTAACTTATCCTATTGAAGGATATTTGCTTAAATTAAAAAGTCAGTTTTATATTTTTAGGGATAAAAATAATAGGCTATTAGCTTCCCAATTAAGAGCTGCTAAAGCTAAAAGACAAATTTTAAAGATTCGGAAAGATAATGGAGATAAAGTAAATAATTATGATGATATTAATAATATCTTTCAGGATTTTTAATCTGATCTCTATAAATCTCAGTTTCCAGCAGATCCATCTAAAATGAAAGCTTTTTTTTTATATAAGATTAAATCTCCTTGAATTACTGCTGAAGATCAACAGACCCTTGATGCTCCAATTGTTGAGCATGAAATTCAGAAAACTATATGGTCAATGCAATCAGGTAAAGCTCCTGGACTCAATGGTTATTTGGTAAGATTTTACAAAAAATTTTCAAAATTACTTTCTCCATACCTTTTGGAAATATTTCATGAATCTTTTGAGAAAGGTAATTTACCCTCTTTTTATGAAGCTTCTGTTTCTTGAATCCTTAAGAAAGATAAAGATCCTACTGAATGCTCATCTTATAGACCTATTTTGCTATTAAATGTGGATGCTAAAATTCTTTCCAAGATAATGGCTAACCATTTGAAAAACATTTTATCTAAAATTATCTCTATGGATCAAACAGGCTTTATGAGAGGCTGTTACTCTTTTTTAAATGTTCGGAGATTGATGAATATTATATATTCACCATTATCCAAAGCACCCCAATGTGTTATTTCTCTGGATGCAGAAAAGGCATTTGATAGAGTTGAATGGACTTATTTGTTTAATGTATTAGAGAGATTTGGCTTTGGTAATAATTTTAACAAGTGGATTCAAATGATCTATAAGAACCCTATCGCTACCGTTAGTACTAATAATCTTAGATCTCCCTTTTTTTCACTTTCACAAGGTACTCAACAAGGGTGTCCATTAAGTCCTTTATTATTTAATCTTGCATTGGAGCCTTTGGGTATAACAATTCGTGAAGCTAAAAATATTCATGGTATTTCTATAAATGGGACCATACACAAGATTTCCCTTTATGCAGATGATCTATTGGTTTATATCTCGAATCCTGAAGAATCTATTCCTAATCTTTTGGAATTATTGAATGATTTTGGAAAATTTTCAGGATATAAACTTAATTTAAATAAAAGTGAATTGTTCCCTTTAAATGTTCCTGTTTTTATATATAAGGATATTCCATTTAGAATTGTGAATTCTTTTAAATATTTGGGTATTATCATTACAAAAAAATATAAGGATCTCTATAAAGCTAATGTAGTTCCTTTATTGGACTCTATGAAACAATTATTTTCTAGATGGAATCCTCTTACACTTTCTTTAATAGGTCGTATTCATGCCATGAAAATGATGATTTTACCTAGATTTTTATGTATTTTTCAAAATATACCTATCTTTCTAACCAAAAAATTTTTTGATCAAATTGATTCTACTATTTCGTCCTTTATTTGGAATAATAAAAAACCAAGAGTTAGTAAGTTTCATTTACAAAAATCTAAAGATGATGGTGGACTCGCGCTACCTAATTTAAGATTGTATTATGGGGCTGTTAATATTCAACAATTATGTATTTGGTTATATTGGCTCAATAAGAACCAAATTATTATTACCTGAATGGTGGCCGATTAGGAAAAGGGGAGGTGCAACGAGACCTGGGTGTCATTATACACCAGTCATTGAAAGTGGGCATGCAGGTACAGCAGGCGGTGAAAAAGGCGAACGGTATGCTGGCATTTATAGCGAGAGGATTCGAGTACAGGAGCAGGGAGGTACTACTGCAGTTGTACAAAGCCTTGGTGAGACCACACCTGGAGTATTGTGTGCAGTTTTGGTCCCCTAATCTGAGGAAAGACATCTTTGCCATAGAGGGAGTACAAAGAAGGTTCACCAGATTGATTCCTGGGATGGCAGGTCTTTCATATGAAGAAAGACTGGATGAACTGGGCTTGTACTCGTTGGAATTTAGAAGATTGAGGGGGGATCTGATTGAAACGTATAAGATCCTAAAGGGATTGGACAGGCTAGATGCGGGAAGATTGTTCCCGATATTGGGGAAGTCCAGAACGAGGGGTCACAGTTTGAGGATAGAGGGGAAGCCTTTTAGGACCGAGATTAGGAAGAACTTCTTCACACAGAGAGTGGTGAATCTGTGGAATTCTCTGCCACAGCAAACTGTTGAGGCCAGTTCATTGGCTATGTTTAAGAGGGAGTTAGATATGGCCCTTGTGGCTACAGGGGTCAGGGGGTATGGAGGGAAGGCTGGGGCGGGGTTCTGAGTTGGATGATCAGCCATGATCATAATAAATGGCGGTGCAGGCTCGAAGGGCCGAATGGCCTACTCCTGCACCTATTTTCTATGTTTCTATGTTTCTAAATACCAGCTTGGATTGATTTGGAATTTAAAGCTATTAATCAATTATATTTAACTTCACTATTAGGAGCTCCATTACCTTTACAACTTGCTAAAATCTCTAACTTAAATTTCTACCCTGTTGTTAAACAGTCCTTATGGATTTGGTTTCAGTTTTGCAACTTTTTTAATTTCAAACAATTTAAATTGTCTGGTACTGTATTTTGAAATTTGCTATTTAAACCTTCAATTACTGATCCTATTTTCCTTTTATGGAGAAATAAGGGGATTTGTTCTTTTGCAGATTTATTTAGTGATGGTCGATTGATGTCTTTTTAAGAGTTAATTAGTAAATATTCTCTCACACACACATCTTGCAATATTTACAGGTCAGACATTTTTTACAAAAATATGTTTCTACATTTCCATATATGCAAGAATCTGATTTGTTGGACACTATTTTGAATATGAATCCCTTAGTGAGAGGCTCCATTGGTAGAATTTATAATTTATTTTTACTACAAAAAGATAACCTCTCACTAAAGATTAAACAAGATTGGGAGAGAGAACTTAATATGACTTTTCTTAATGTAGACTGGTCGCGAGATTTGAAAATGGTTAATTCTTCTTCGAAATGTGCCAATCATTGTTGAATTCAGTTTAAAGTTGTTCACCGCTATTATTCAACCAAGGAGAGGCTATCCAAAATATTTCCTAATATAGATAATTACTGTGATAGCTGCAAAAATGAAGTAGCTACTTTGTCACATATGTTCTGGTCATGCCCCTCGTTGAAATCTTTTTTGAAATCTTTATTTTCTACAATTTCTAAAGCTTTGAAAATTAATTTACAACCTAATACATTGACTGTTCTATTTGGAATAGTTCTGCATCATATTCAGGATATTTCATTTTCAAACCAACATGTAATTGCATTCGTTACATTGTTGGCAAGAAGATCTATTTTACTGAAGTGGAAAGATACCTCTGCTCCTACTCTAACTCAATGGTTTTCCCAAGTAATGTTATGTCTTAGTTTGGAAAAAATTAGAAGTAGAACTTTTGACCCCCGATTTGATTTTGAGAGAAGGTGGGGCTCTTTTGCTAAATATTATCATTTAATTTGAATAAATTTACATGGTTTCCTTCCAATTTTATATTATATAAATGCGATTTGGTGGTTGTTGTTTTCTTTTTCTTTTATATATAAAATTGTAAGATGTATCGCTCCAGGAGTTGATTCCTGATGGGCTTTTTTCTCCCTTTTTTTTTGTTTTATAGTTAGTGGGTTTTTTTTTAGTTAGCTGGGGTTCTTTTTTTTTTCCTTCTTTTTCTTTTATAAAAAAATTTTATTCATTAGCATATATACGTTTTTTTTTCAGCTTTATTAATTATATATACTGTATACTAATTTGCTGAATCTCTGCATTTTATAACTGTAGAAGATTATATTAATAAAAAGATTTAAAAATGAAATGAAATGAAATTATAAGCTTTGGTGCATATCCGTAAAAGATAAAGAAAGGAGAATGAACACACTTTACTCTCAGTGAGACTTCTGATGCTGCGCAAACGATGACAAATATCTTGTATTCACTTCAGATACTGTGTCAGTCTGGTCGCCTCATTATAGGAAGGACGTGGGAGCTTTAAAGAGTGCTGAGATTTACCAGGATGTTGTCTGGATTAGAGAGGGTGCTGAGGAGATTTACCAGGATGCTGTCTGGATTAGAGGGGGCGCAGAGGAGATTCACCAGGATGCTGCCTGGGTTAGTGAGGGTACAGAGGAGATTTACCAGGATGCTGCCTGGATTAGAGAGGGTACAGAGGAGATTTACCAGGATGCTGCCTGGATTAGAGAGGGTACAGAGGAGATTTACCAGGATGCTGCCTGGATTAGTGAGGGTACAGAGGAGATTTACCAGGATGCTGCCTGGATTAGAGAGGGTACAGAGGAGATTTACCAGGATGCTGCCTGGGTTAGTGAGGGTACAGAGGAGATTTACCAGGATGCTGCCTGGATTAGAGAAGCTACAGAGGAGATTTACCAGGATGTTGTCTGGATTAGAGAGGGTGCTGAGGAGATTTACCAGGATGTTGTCTGGATTAGAGAGGGCGCTGAGGAGATTTACCAGGATGCTGTCTGGATTAGAGGGGGCGCAGAGGAGATTCACCAGGATGCTGCCTGGGTTAGTGAGGGTACAGAGGAGATTTACCAGGATGCTGCCTGGATTAGTGAGGGTACAGAGGAGATTTACCAGGATGCTGCCTGGATTAGAGAGGGTACAGAGGAGATTTACCAGGATGCTGCCTGGATTAGAGAGGGTACAGAGGAGATTTACCAGGATGCTGCCTGGATCAGTGAGGGTACAGAGGAGATTTACCAGGATGCTGCCTGGATTAGAGAGGGTACAGAGGAGATTTACCAGGATGCTGCCTGGGTTAGTGAGGGTACAGAGGAGATTTACCAGGATGCTGCCTGGATTAGAGAAGCTACAGAGGAGATTTACCAGGATGCTGCCTGGGTTAGTGAGGGTACAGAGGAGATTTACCAGGATGCTGCCTGGATTAGAGAGGGTACAGAGGAGATTTACCAGGATGCTGCCTGGATTAGAGAGGGTGCAGAGGAGATTTACCAGGATGCTGCCTGGATTAGAGTGGGTGCAGAGGAGATTTACCAGGATGATGCCTGGATCAGAGAGGGTACAGAGATTTACCAGGATGCTGCCTGGATTAGAGAAGCTACAGAGGAGATTTACCAGGATGCTGCCTGGGTTAGTGAGGGTACAGAGGAGATTTACCAGGATGCTGCCTGGATTAGAGAGGGTACAGAGGAGATTTACCAGGATGCTGCCTGGATTAGAGAGGGTGCAGAGGAGATTTACCAGGATGCTGCCTGGATTAGAGTGGGTGCAGAGGAGATTTACCAGGATGATGCCTGGATTAGAGAAGCTACAGAGGAGATTTACCAGGATGCTGCCTGGATTAGAGAGGGTGCAGAGGAGATTCACCAGGATGCTGCCTGGGTTAGTGAGGGTACAGAGGAGATTTACCAGGATGCTGCCTGGATTAGAGGGGGTGCAGAGGAGATTCACCAGGATGCTGTCTGGATTAGAGGGGGCGCAGAGGAGATTCACCAGGATGCTGCCTGGGTTAGTGAGGGTACAGAGGAGATTTACCAGGATGCTGCCTGGATTAGTGAGGGTACAGAGGAGATTTACCAGGATGCTGCCTGGATTAGAGAGGGTACAGAGGAGATTTACCAGGATGCTGCCTGGATTAGAGAGGGTACAGAGGAGATTTACCAGGATGCTGCCTGGATTAGTGAGGGTACAGAGGAGATTTACCAGGATGCTGCCTGGATTAGAGAGGGTACAGAGGAGATTTACCAGGATGCTGCCTGGGTTCGTGAGGGTACAGAGGAGATTTACCAGGATGCTGCCTGGATTAGAGAAGCTACAGAGGAGATTTACCAGGATGCTGCCTGGGTTAGTGAGGGTACAGAGGAGATTTACCAGGATGATGCCTGGATTAGAGAGGGTACAGAGGAGATTTACCAGGATGCTGCCTGGATTAGAGAGGGTGCAGAGGAGATTTACCAGGATGCTGCCTGGATTAGAGTGGGTGCAGAGGAGATTTACCAGGATGATGCCTGGATTAGAGAGGGTACAGAGATTTACCAGGATGCTGCCTGGATTAGAGAAGCTACAGAGGAGATTTACCAGGATGCTGCCTGGGTTAGTGAGGGTACAGAGGAGATTTACCAGGATGCTGCCTGGATTAGAGAGGGTACAGAGGAGATTTACCAGGATGCTGCCTGGATTAGAGAGGGTGCAGAGGAGATTTACCAGGATGCTGCCTGGATTAGAGTGGGTGCAGAGGAGATTTACCAGGATGATGCCTGGATTAGAGAAGCTACAGAGGAGATTTACCAGGATGCTGCCTGGATTAGAGAGGGTGCAGAGGAGATTCACCAGGATGCTGCCTGGGTTAGTGAGGGTACAGAGGAGATTTACCAGGATGCTGCCTGGATTAGAGGGGGTGCAGAGGAGATTCACCAGGATGCTGCCTGGGTTAGTGAGGGTACAGAGGAGATTTACCAGGATGCTGCCTGGGTTAGTGATGGTACAGAGGAGATTTACCAGGATGCTGCCTGGATTAGAGAGGGTGCAGAGGAGATTTACCAGGATGCTGCCTGGATTAGAGAAACTACAGAGGAGATTTACCAGGATGCTGCCTGGATTAAAGAGGGTACTTTATGTGGAAAGGTTGAGTGAGCTAGAGCCTTTCCCTTTGGACAGAAATGGAATGAGAGGTGACCTGATAGAGGTGCAGTATACAAGATCATAAGAGGACAGCCAGAGACATTTTTCATGGGTGGAAATGGAAAATTTGACAGGGCATGATTTCAGAGTGACTGGAGGGTTGTCAGAGGTAGATTTTGGATGTGTGGAATGCCCTGCCAGGGGTGGTGATAGAGGCAGCTACAGTTGGGACAGTTAAACTAAACATAGTAAGATGGAGGGCTCTGTGAGCCTAGAGAAGGTTAAATGTTGCACAGCATTGTGGGTTGAAGGGCCTGTACTGTTCAATATCCAGTTTGTTTTCAGGTGTTTTGAGAACTGTGCACGCAGCATTAGTTTGGTCAGGAAGTCTACTGCTATAATTAGACTTCACTTAGTTTCTCATCGAAAGCAATGACTGACATGAATATTCAGGGAGGTGCTAGACGACACACAGTATTTACCATTAGTATCACTGAACGTCCATCGGTATGACTGACTATCCAATGTTCATACACAAACGACAGAAGAGGAGAAATCAGCAGAGCGAAGCCAGCACCAAGTGGCCCAACTGTTAACCATTAAATACTGATGTGTACACCAGGTTTGCAAGAATTTCAAAATGCATCATCCGACTGTTGAATTGGCATCAGGTGTTTCCTGTGAAAACATCTCACTAATCTCGGGCTGTACACAATCATTTGTCGGTAAAGATAATGATTTGAGTGTTTTGTTTAATTATGGGTGGAGTTTAAAGAATCAAGAGGAGGCACCACATGCCAGTTACCAGCTGGGGTGCACGCACCGCGGATTTGCACGGGGGCGCGCACGCCGCGGATTCAGCAGTTTATCTGGGCAACGCCTCCCTTTCCCAATATCCCACTAACTGGGCTCCTACTGTTCAGCGAGAAGGAGTACGAAAACCAGCCAGGGTGGAAGCAGGAACCCGTACCATAAGACCATAAGACATAGGAGCAAGATTAGCCATTCAGCGCATCAAATCTGCTCCGCCATTCCATCATAACTAATTTATTATCCCTCTTAAACATTCGCCTGCCTTCTCCCGGTAACCTTTGACCCCCTGAGTAATGAAGAAATTATCAACCTCCACTTTAAATATACCCAATGACTTGGCCTCCACAGCCGTCTCTGGCGATGAATTCATAAGGAGGGACAGCTGAAGATCGGGAGGGCTTTACCTTTGAGGCACGTGGTGAGTGAGTGGAGGACGGAAATGAGACATACCTCTTCACAGGACCAGAGGGACGGAATCGGAGACGGTGCTCGGAGTGAGCGAGGAGCTGCCTTTCCAGATGGGAGTCTTCACAACCTCATCATCACTGCCACGTGAGAGAAGAGAACGTTAAACAGAGCTCAACCTGCCGGCTCACGTTGTCCCTCACCACCATTCAGGGCCTCAAACAGTCTTTCCAGCTGAGGCAACAATTCATCAGTTCCCCAGGCGCGATCTCATCTACATTGGTGAGACACAATGTAAATTGGGGGACTACTTTGTCGAGCACCTTCGCTCCATCCAGGAAAAGCAGGATTTCCCAGTGACTAACCATTTTAATTCCCACTCCCATTCCGACATGTCAGTCCTCTTCTGCCATGATGCGACCACTCTCAGGTTGGAGTAGCAGCACCTTCGATCTGGGTAACCTCCAAACTGATGGCATCAATTTCTCTAACTTCTGGTAATTTCTATCCCCTGCACATTCTCTTTTTCCCCATTCCCCATTTTTCTCCCCCCCCCCCACTTGACTATCACCTCTCTCAGGTTCCCGTCCTCCTTCCCTTTCTCCCATGGTCTATTCTCCTCTCCTATAAAGTCCCTTCTTCTTCAGGCTTTTTCCCCTCCCAGCTTCTAATTTCTTCCTCCCTCCCCCACACACACTTTCCCCCTCACCTGGCTTCACCTGTCACCTGCCAGCTTGTACTCCTCCCCCTCTGCCTTCCCACCCCCACCCAACCTTTTTATTTTGGTTTCTTTCCCCTTCCGTTCCAGTGCTGAAGGGTCTCAGCCCAAATCATTGCCTGTTTATTCCACTCCATCGACACTGCCTCCAGCATTTTGTGTTTGTTAAGCTTCATCTGCATTTCTCCACCCACATTCCCAACCAATCTTTAGCAACTTGCATCCATTGATGAACTTTCTCACCCTCTACAAAACCCACCAATTTTTGTGAGACCTGCAAACTTTCTAGTGTGTCCTCTCTCTCATTGCATTTACAGAGTCTAAGTATGCCCAGCCTTGGCACAGGTCACAGCCAGCCATTACCAAGAATAAAACTCACAGAGGCTTCATTTTCTTCCAGTTGTCCTTGCGCGCCCGATAGACGCACGTGGTCACCCCAACCGCGGTCAGCAGGAGGATGCCAGCGGGCAAGATGATAGCCAAGACCAAATTCATCTGACTGAGCTGCAGGGAACTGAGTGGTTCTGCAGGCAGAGGGGCAGGGACAAGAGAGAGTGTGAATGTGAAGACGGGTCGTCTGTCAGCGCCATCGAGAAAAGCAGCCGATTCAGGATGCATGATGGATTACCACCACACTGTCAGCATCAGCAGAGCTGACACCCAGAGGGGTGAGAGCTCCACATTCCCAGGAGTGAACGTCACGTCACCATCTCCATGGACATCACGGCCAAGTCCCCTTTGACCCCATGTCCTCAGGCAGTGCAGGTACAGGACCCCCGTTGACCCCATGCTCTCAGGCAGTGTAGGTACAGGACCCCCTTTGACCCCATGCCAAAGGTGGAGAGTGGAGAGTGGAAGGGGGAGAGTGGCGAGGGGAAGGGGAGAGGGGGAGAGTGGAGAGGGGGAGAGTGGAGAGGGGGAGAGTGGAGAGGGGAAGGGCGGAGAGGGGAGAGTGGAGGGGGAGAGGGGAGGGTGGAGGGGGAGAGGGGCAGGGGGGAAGGGTGGGGAGGGGGAGGGGGGGGGAGGGGGAGGGGGAGGGGGAGGGGGAGGGGGAGGGGGAGGGGGAGGGGGAGGGGGAGGGGGAGGGGGAGGGGGAGGGGGAGGGGGAGGGGGAGGGGGGGGGGGAGAGGGGAGAGGGGAGAGGGGAGGGGAGAGGGGGAGGGGAGAAGGGGGAGGGGAGAAGGGGGAGGGGAGAAGGGGGAGGGGAGAGGGGGAGGGGAGAGGGGGAGGGGAGAGGGGGAGGGGAGAAGGGGGAGGGGAGAAGGGGGAGGGGAGAAGGGGGAGGGGGAGGGGGAGGGGAAGGGTGGAGAGGGAAGGGTGGAGAGGGAAGGGTGGAGAGGGGAAGGGTGGAGAGGGGAAGGGTGGAGAGGGGAAGGGTGGAGAGGGGAAGGGTGGGAGAGGGGGAGAGGGGAGAGGGGGGAGAGGGGGGAGAGGGGGGAGAGGGGGGAGAGGGGGGAGAGGGGGGGAGGGGGGAGAGGGGGGAGAGGGGGGAGAGGGGGGGGAAGGGGGGGGGGGGAAGGGGGGAAGGGGGGAAGGGGGGGGGAAGGGGGGAGGGGGGGAAGGGGGGGAAGGGGAGGAGAGTAGAGAGGGGAAGGGGAGAGTTGGGGGACTGCAAGAGAGAGAGAGTGGTGGAGGGAGAGAGGGTAAGGGAAAGGTGGAGGGGAGGGAAGAGGGTGGAGAGGGGTGGAGTGAGAAAGGAGAAAATGAAGAGACTCACCTTCCACCACCTCAATCTGGACAGACCTGCACTGTGATAGGCTAGGGATGGAGGGGTGAGTGGCCTTACAGGTGTATGTTCCACCATCCTCGGCAGTGACCTCCTCGATCCGGAGGGAACTGTTCGGATAAATCCAATCACTGCCCTGCAAGGTAGGGAATGCACCATGACCACAAGCTGGTAATCAGTGACCAGTGCTTGAGTTCATTCCCAGGGTCAGACACAAAGTGAAACTCCACAACACTGTCCCATCACACACTCCCAGGGTCAGACACAGAGTGAAACTCCCTCCACACTGTCCCATCACACACTCCCAGGGTCAGACACAGAGTGAAGCTCCCTCCACACCATCCCATCACACACTCCCAGGGTCAGACACAAAGTGAAGCTCCCTCCACACCGTCCCATCACACACTCCCAGGGTCAGACACAAAGTGAAGCTCCCTCCACACCGTCCCATCACACACTCCCAGGATCAGAGGAGACTCGGGGAGAGAGGGGGAAGGAGAGGTGGGAGAGCGAGAGGGGGAAGAGGGGCGACTGGGGAGGGGACCCCTACATACCTGTTGCTGCCACTGAAAGAGTGGGGTCTGTGATGATCTGGCCAAACACTGAAGCTCCAGGCTCTTCCCCCTCATGACCCTGAAGACTCGTTGGCTCCTGAAGGGGCTTAACTGGCCACCCACCTCAGTGATGGAAACATAGTTCAGATCTTGGAGCAGAGAGAGTAGTTGTAAATGATGGGAACTCGCAGTAAACAGGCCATTCTGACATTAACACAGGTCCTATGTTAGTGCAATGCTGTTACAGCTCGGGTCCCTGGAGTTTGCAGTTCAATCTCCTCACCCTCTCCATGTCCCAGAGCTGGTACAACCTCCCTGAGCAAAGTGTGGGTTTTGTGGGTGCCCTGGTCCCCTCCCATGGTCAAAGAAGTTCCGGTTAGTAGCTTAATGGTCATTATAAATTTCCCCATAGGGTGAAATGATGGGTGCTGACTGGTGCAGCTCGCAGGGCCAGAAGGGGCCATTCCACGCCCTATCTATAAATATAATAATTACATAATCAGTAATCCTGGTTACTTTGGCGATCCCAGATTAAGAGAATCAGGTTTATTTTCACCGACATATATCGTGAAATTTAGCAGTAGAATGCAGTATGTGATAGTATAGAACAAATAAAATGAAATATAGTGAGTATATATCTGTGTATTAAATAGATAATTTGGAAAAATAGTCATGCAAAAACAGAAATAATAGGAAGAAAGTGAGGTAGGATTTATGGTGGATTTTCCAAAAACCTCAATATTTTGGAGGGATCATTCAGGGTTTGAGAGTTTCACAAGCTGAAAGAGAACCTGTTTGTCCTTTCAAAACCATAGAACATATAGAACGTAGAATGGTACTGTACGGTTCAGGCCCTTCCTGCCAATCTGTTAACCTACTCTAAGATCAATCTAACCTTTCCCTCCCTTATAGCCCTACATTTTTCTATCATCCATCTCTGATAGCCTGGATTCATATCTCAGATGTCCCCCAAGTTCCGTTTGACAAACTGGGGAAGGTGTTGGTCCAACCATGTTGATGTCACGGCCAGGAAAGCTCACCCATGCCTCTATTTCCTCTGGAGGCTGTTGCCATCAGCCTTCACCGAGGCCCCACGGACAGCAGCTATCCAGATGCATCATGACTTGGTACAGCAACTGCTCTACCAGTGGCTGCCAGAAACCGCAGAGAGTTGTGGATACAGCTCAGGACATCACAGAAACCAGACCCCCCTCCATGACCACTGCCTCAGTAAAGCAGCCAGCATAATCCTGCCACACCGGGCCCCCCTCTTCCCTCCTCTCCCATCCAGCAGAAGACACGTACCTCCAGGGTCAAGGACAGCTTCCAGCCTGCTGTTACCAGACATCTCTTACAAAAAATGGACACAGCCTCACAACCTTGTTATGATCTTGCATTTTATTGTTTACCTGCACTGCATGTTTTGGTGGTTTTTAACACTTTATTGTGCACTGTAATGCTGTAGTTTGTGCCAGCTCAATACACTGGCTTCCCCTCCACCACTGAATGTTGCACTACTAATTTAACTTAAATTATATATATATTTCATATTGTAATGTATAGCTTTTAAATTAAGTATTGCACTGTGCTGCTGCCACAAAACAACAAATTTCACAATATACGCCAGTGATGTTAAACCTGATTCTGATCTGTATGAACAGTGTGAAATACAAGATTCTTTTCACTGTATTGTGGTACACATAACCAATATCAATACCAATTCATTGTCCCTCACCTATCTGCCACTCTACCTTTCCCCATGCAGCATGTTCCACGTACCATGTGTAAAAATCCTACCTCCGATATCTCCCCCAACTATACTTTCCTCCAATCACCTTAAAATTATGCCCCCTTGTGTCAGCAGTTCTGCCCTGGGAAAAATGTGCTGGCTGTCCACTCTAACGACACTGCTCATCACCATAGTTCCCTCTAAGCTGTGTGCGTGCGTACACACACACACATACACACACACACACACACACACACACACGTTTTTCAACCAGCGTACAAAGGAAATTAATGTGCGCACAAAAAGTTAGTTATCTAAAATAATGTAGTAGTTAATAATTATACTTATTGAAAATAATCTTTTAGCTGTTTCTGTTAACTAGTTAGTTTTTCAAATACAGTACCACAATGCACGTCACTAATTTACGTCACCTCACCTTTCCTGTTTCAGTTTGTACAGCTGCATCATGGCAGCAGTCATCTTTGGCGGACAGTGTTCATATCGTAAAGTTTACAAAGATCTGTTTCAAATCCTGTAGATAGCTTACTAAGTTTTTATTGGAAAAAAAATTGATTCACTATGTCGAATTCAAAAGAAGCTAAGGGAGTGAAGCGCAGAAGAACTGACCTTTTACAGTAGAAACTGTTACAACAAAAACTCATGAGGTCATGACCGTTCAGCTACGAGAAATATTTATGTATGATTTGGAAAATGGAGTTACCTGTTTGCTTTGTTGTGATGCGAAAGTTGCTGGAGAATTTGCTCGTGGAAAGAAGTGGGATGATAGTTGGAAACTTGACTTTTTGAAGCGTCATTTGGCAAGTAAATCACATTTGGATGGTGTATAGAAGCTCAGGCAAAAGAACCCATTACAGGAGTGCTACACATGTTACGGTTGAGTGCAGATGAGCGAGAGCGAAAACAATCAAACCCAGAGGAGATCAAAGTCGAGGTACAAGAATGGTCAGCTTTTGATTTCTCCGCAATTGCAGATTGTGACTTCACATTTGGCAATGAACAAGTTAATGCCTTATGTCTAAAATATCATGATTTTCTAGCTGAAAATATTGTAATAGACAGTTTAATGATTTCAAATTTTCTGTGCAAGAAAAAATTAAATCCAAACCGACTTCAAACTTTCCTCAAATGGTGGCATTTGTACTTCAAAATGAACAGTTTTGCGACCTTGCACAGTTGATGGACATTGGGGGAACCTTTCTTGCATCTAGTGCGGTCTGTGAGCGAGGGTTTAGCCTAATGAATCAACTCAAGAACAAGCTGAGAAAGCACTTAGGTGAATGGCATTTGGATATGTTAATGAGAATCAAAAGCTATCAATGGGATGAAAGTTCTATTAGTTGAGATAGAGTTTACAAAGAATGGGTAAATGCCAAAGACAGGAGAGAGAAAAAAATAATTGAGTGACTTAAATATGATAAGAATTAAATATCTCCAACCCGATGGCATGAACATTGACACCTCTAACCCGTTAATGTCCCTCCTCCACTTCGTACCCAATCCCTTATTTATTTATTTATTTATTATTATGATTTTTTTTTTCTTTCCCCTTTTTTTCCTGTCTTTTTTCTCCCTCTGCCCCTCTCACTATAACTTCTTGCCCATCCTCTGGGCTCCCCTCCCCCTTTCTTTCTCCCTAGGCCTCCCGTCCCGTTGATCCTCTCCCTTCTCCAGCCTCGTATTCCTTTTTGCCAATCACCTGTCCAGCTCTCAGCTCCATCCTCCCCCTCCTGTCTTCTCCTATCATTTTGGATCTCCCCCTCCCACTTTCAAATCTCTTACTATCTCTTACTAGCTCTTCTTTCAGTTAGTCCTGATGAAGGGTCTCGGCCTGAAACGTCGACTACCTCTTCCTGTAGATGCTGCCTGGCCTGCTGTGTTCACCAGCACTTTTTGTGTGTGTTGCTTAAATATGTATGTTACTTTGTTGTTATTCTGTGCAGTTTTATGTCAAATATTTTGTAAACCTACATAAACTGTCCCATGTGCGCATTCAGTGCACACATACTTTTTTGTCACAGGAAAAAAATTTGCACAATGTAAGATTTTTGCGCACACTGACTACTAAAAATTGGAGGGAACATTGCTCATCACCTCGTACACTTCTATCAAGGCACTCCTCAGCCTTCTTCACTCCAAAAGAGAAAAGTCCCTGCTCACACAACCTTTCTTCATAAAACATACTCTCCAATCCAGGCAGCATCCTGGTAAACCCTAAACACAAGGAATTCTGCAGGTGCTGGAAATCCAGAACAACACACACAGAATGCTGGAAGAACTCAGTAGGTCAGGCAGCTTCAGTGGAAATGAATAAAAGTCAACTTCTAGGGCCAAGACCCTTCATCAGGACTGGAAAGGAAGGGAGAAGATGCCAGAATAAAAAGCTGTGGGGAGGGTTAAGAGGATAGCTGGAAGGTGAGAGGTAAAGCTGGGTGGGTAGGAAAGGTAAAGGGCTGGAGAAGAAGCAATCTGATAGGAGAGGAGAGTGGACCGTGGGAGAAAGGGAAGGAGGAGAGGGACCCAAGGGGAGGTGACAGTAGATGAGAAGAGGTAAGAATGGGGAATAGAAGAAAAGAAAAGTCCATCAGGTTGAAGGCAACCCAGATGGAATATCAGGCGATTCTCCTCCACCCTGACGGTGACCTGATCTTGAAGGAACAGTGATTATATTGTCACGTACAGCTGCTGGAGCATTGATT
The DNA here is from genome assembly GCF_963921235.1 of Mobula hypostoma. Classification (NCBI taxonomy): domain Eukaryota; kingdom Metazoa; phylum Chordata; class Chondrichthyes; order Myliobatiformes; family Myliobatidae; genus Mobula; species Mobula hypostoma. The sequence continues at coordinate 305,799 of NW_026948132.1, forward strand.
TCTGGTTGCCCCATTACAGGAAGGGTGTGGCACTTTGGAGAGGGGGCACAAGATCATCACCTGGAGTAGAGGGTGTGAGCTATAAGGAGAGGTTGGTCAAACTTGGGTTGTTTTTCACGGAGCAGTGGAGGCAGGGGAGAGGCCGGATAGGGTTTATAAAAGATTATGAGGGGTACAGGAAGGGTAGACAGCCGGTCTTTCTTGCAGGGTGGAAATATCTAATACTAGAGGGCATGTATTTAAAGTGAGAGGGGGGAGTTTAAAGGGACATTTTTTTTTTTTTAAACACTGAGTGGTGGGTGCCTGCAGTGTACTGCCAGGAGTGGTGGTGGAGGCAGATACAATAGAGGAGAGGCATTTAATTACTAGTTTAATCAGTTTGGCTCACAATTGTGGACCGAAGGGCCTGTACTGTGTTTCTATGTTCTAACTGTGTGGCTTGGAAGGCAATTTCCTGGGGCCTGGGGGTGCAGTCCCCTTCTTTTGCTGTCCCTGTTCTTCCAGCTGGTAAAGATAGTGGGTTTGTAAGGTGCTGTTTTAGGAGTCCTGATGAGTTACTGCAGATAGTACAAACTGTGGATGTGGAGTGCATTGACTAACCCCACCCAGGGAAGTGGGAAATGTCCCATCACACTCCTGACCTGTAGGCAGGAGAACAGGTAATGTGGCGGATCTGGAGTGCATGGACTAACCCCACCCAGGGTAGCGGAGAGTGTCATATTACACTGCTGATTTACACATTGTAACAACAGTGTGCAAACAGCTATTATAGTTTAGTTCCTAGTCAGGGGGAGCCCCCCAGGATGTTGAGAGTGTGGGAATTTAGTGATGATAATGACATCAATACCAGAGTGAGAGTGTCATCTGGATAATCCCTTGCTGTACCTCAAGCGAGGTGCGAATATTATTGCATAATTAATGATTCATTAGTAAAATTAACACAATGCATTTAAAGGGAATGGGAAATGGAGTCCCAGTGGATTTAACAGGAGTGGGAATCAGGGTCCCAGTGAGTTTAAAGGGAGAGGGAAATAGATCCCAGAGAGTTTAAAGAGATCAGGAGCCAAGTCTCAGTGGATTTAAAAGGAACGGGAAAAAGATCCCGGCAAGTTTAAAGGGATCAGGAGATAGGGTCCTGGTGGGTTTAAAGGGAGTGGGAAATGGGATCCCAGTGAGTTTAAAGGGGTAGAAGAGGGAAAGGGGAGAAAGATGGGGGGAGATAGAGGGGGGATAGGGGAGAGGGAGTGGTATTGGAGTGGGAGTGTGATGGGAGAGGAAGGAGGGAAGAGATGGGGAGAGGGAAAGTGGGAGAAAGGCAAAGATAAGAGAAGAAAGGGGAGGAGGGGAGTGGAGGGTGAGGGGGAGAAGGTAAAGTGGACAAAATACAAGGATGAGAGATTTTGAGTATTGTGCAAAGAGACCTACATTGCAGTGGGATGGTGATGTTGTCCGATGCGACTTCCCGCTCCATCTGGTCGGACACACAGCGATAGGGCCCCATGTGCCACTTATAGATATTCTTCACCTGCAGCAGGAGTTCCCCATTCGCACGACTCACATTGAAGTTGTAAAACCAGCAGCGAAGTGTGTTTGTGGTGTCAATGTTCATCCACGAATTAATCCACTACATGAAAAGGCCAAGTTCATCAGGTTAGTGCTTAACTAACATTCCCTCCCCCTATTCCATCCCACTCACTCAAGGGTCAGACACAGAGTGAAACTCCCTCCACACCGTCCCATCACACACTCCCAGGGTCAGACACAGAGTGAAACTCCCTCCACACCGTCCCATCACACACTCCCAGGGTCAGACATAGGGTGAAACTCCCTCCACACCGTCCCATCACACACTCCCAGGGTCAAACACAGAGTGAATCTCCCTCCACACCGTCCCATCACACACTCCCAGGGTCTGACACAGAGTGAAACTCCCTCCACACCGTCCCATCACACACACCCAGGGGTCAGACACAGAGTGAAACTCCCTCCACACCGTCCCATCACACACTCCCAGGGTCAGACACAGAGTGAAACTCCCTCCACACCGTCCCATCACACACTCCCAGGGTCAGACACAGAGTGAAGCTCCCTCCACACTGTCCCATCACACACTCCCAGGGTCAGACACAGAGTGAAGCTCCCTCCACACCGTCCCATCACACACTTCCAGGGTCAGACATAGGGTGAAGCTCCCTCCACACCGTCCCATCACACACTCCCAGGGTCAGACACAGAGTGAAACTACCTCCACACTGTCCCATCACACACTCCCAGGGTCAGACACAGAGTGAAACTCCCTCCACACCGTCCCATCACACACTCCCAGGGTCAGACACAGAGTGAAGCTCCCTCCACACTGTCCCATCACACACTCCCAGGGTCAGACACAGAGTGAAGCTCCCTCCACACCGTCCCATCACACACTTCCAGGGTCAGACATAGGGTGAAGCTCCCTCCACACCGTCCCATCACACACTCCCAGGGTCAGACACAGAGTGAAACTACCTCCACACTGTCCCATCACACACTCCCAGGGTCAGACACAGAGTGAAGCTCCCTCCACACTGTCCCATCACACACTCCCAGGGTCTGACACAGAGTGAAGCTCCCTCCACACCGTCCCATCACACACTCCCAGGGTCAGACACAGAGTGAAGCTCCCTCCACACTGTCCCATCACACACTCCCAGGGTCAGACACAGAGTGAAGCTACCTCCACACCGTCCCATCACACACTCCCAGGGTCAGACACAGAGTGAAGTTCCCTCCACACCGTCCCATCAGACACTCCCAGGGTCAGACACAGAGTGAAGCTCCCTCCACACCGTCCCATCACACACTCCCAGGGTCTGACACAGAGTGAATCTCCCTCCACACCGTCCCATCACACACTCCCAGGGTCAGACACAGAGTGAAGCTACCTCCACACCGTCCCATCACACACTCCCAGGGTCAGACACAGAGTGAAGCTACCTCCACACCGTCCCATCACACACCCCTGATATCAGACACAGAGTGAAACTCCCTCCACACCGTCCCATCACACATTCCCAGGGTCAGGCACAGAGTGAATCTCCCTTCATACCATCCCATCACACACTCGCAGGATCAGACACAGAGTGAAGCTCACTTCATGGGGATCTGTTTAAAACCCACCTTGTGGTACATCTGGAATTTACAGGAGGAAATGTTGAGATCTTTGGGCAGACACTGGAGGGTCACGTCACTGCCTTCCATAATTGGACCTACCGGTTCTTTCACCATCACCTCTAATGTCTCTGCTGGGAGAGATAGACAGTCCAGAGGAGCATCATGAGAATGAATTCCAGGAAGAAAAAGGTTAACGTACAGATTGTATTTGATGGCTCTGGCACTGTACTCACTGGAGTTTATGAGGGGAGGATCTCATTAAAACCTGTTGAATAGTGAAAGGCCTGGATTAGATTAGATTAGATTGTGAGGACTCTCGTATATTGTTATTTAGGAATGCATGCGTTAATAACTGATAGAGTGTATATGGAGAGGATGTTTCCAATAGAGGGGGTGTCTTGGATCCGAGGGCACAGCCTCACAATACAGTGTCATCTCTTGAGAACAGAGCTAAGGAGTAATTTCCTTAGAGGGTGGTGAATCTGCCACAGATGGCTGTGGAGACCAAGTCATTGGGGATATTTAAAGCAGAGGTTGACAGGTTCTTAGATAGTTAGGCTATCAGAGGTTATGGGGAGAAGGTAGAAGAACGGGGTTGAGAGGGATAATAAATCAGCCATGATCGAATGGTGGAGCAGATTCAATGGGCCAAATGCTTAATTCTGTACTTACGTCTTCTGGCCTTATGATACCCAATCAAAGATACAGTACTGTCATTTATGTTTCTGAGGTGTAGGACCAGGGGAAGTCACAGGTGATGAGTTTAAATCCCATCATGGCAACTTAGTAACACTGGATTAAAAACTGAGCTATATACCAGACTTGGATGAGTGCGTAAAAGGCAGGGTTAGGAAGTCTGCAGAAGACACTGAGAAAGGTAGTGTCGTAGACATTGAAAATGGTTATCAAGAATTACCAGGGGACCTTGATCAGCTGGATAAGTGGACCAAGGAAAATGAAATTTAATTTGGATCAGTGTGAGGTGTCACTCTTTGGGAAGTCAAACCGGGGTGGGAATACGACAGTGAACAGCAGAGTCCTGGGGAATGGTGTAGAACAGGGAGACCCAGGGGTACAGGTGCATGCTTCCCTGAAAGTGGTGACGCAGGTAGACAGGGGATTGAAGAAGGCATTTGTGCACTTCCCTTCATCAGTCAAGGCACTGAGTGCAGGAGTTGGAACATCACATTACAGCTGTACAAGACGTTAGTGAGACTGCACGAAGAGTACTGTGTATAGTTCTGGTCACCCAGCTGGAGGGAACATGTCATTCAGCTGGAGAGGGTGCAGGAAAGATTCACGAGGATAATTCCAAGGACTGGAAGGCCTGAGATATAGGGAAGGCTTGGCCAGGATGGGACAGTATTCCCTGGAGCATAGGAAACTGAGGAGTTAGCCTGCAAGAGGTGTATGAGGGGCAGACATGGCCTGATTAAGCATTGTGTTTTCTCCAAGGGAAGGGAAACTGAAACTGAAGGTTGAAAAGGGAAAGATTTAAAAGATACCTGAGGAGCAGGTTTCTCACCTAGAGTGTGGTCTGTACGTGGAACGTGCTGCCAGAGGAAGTGGATGAGGCAAGTGCATTAACAACATTGCAAAGGCACTAACGCAGGAAAGGTTTAAAGGGATTCAGGCCAAGCAGTAGTAAATGGGATTGGCTTGAATGGTAATCATGGTTGGCACAGACAAAGGGCTTGTTCCATGCTGTACAATGCTATGGCTAAAGTTGAAAACACTCAGCAGATCAGGCGGAGTCTGTGGGGAGAGGAAGTTTCAGTCTCAGGAAAGGCTGTTCTTCACAGATGCTGCCTGATGCTCTGAGGTCTTGCAGCTGACTTTGGCTTTGACTTGGAACTTCAGCATCTGCAGTTTTCTTTAGATCCGGATTTAAACTCGGTCTACTCAGAGGTGAGTGGGCAGAATCTGTCTGCTCTTACCTGATTCTGGACCCATCACTGAACCCCTTCTGCCTCAATTCAGCAGCAATAATGGATGGACAATAAATGCTGGCATTGAGTGGGAATGGGAATGAATGGGTTAGCATAGAATCAGTGGGCTGAAGGGCCTTCCCATGCTGAAACCCTCAGTTCAATTTCCTGCATTTCTCACCCCTTCCCAGATTCTACACACACATGCTTGGGGGTGATATTCACAGATGCCGATTCACGCACCCCACCCATACATCTTTGTAATGTGGGAGGGAACTGGAGCCCATGCAGGAAACCCACAGGGACAGAGAGCGCTGGAATGGGGATTGAACCCATCTCCGGGGCTACGAGGCAGCAGCTCCATTCACTGAGCTACTGGGGCACCTTGTACTCAACTGGGTGGAGAGGTGGATTACTTGAAACAGAAAGCAAGGTTCAGGAAGATGCTAATGGGAACAACATCCCAAGTCCCAAACTCCTTAAAACACAAAACATACAGCACAGGAACAGGGCCTTCAGCTCATGGCATGCTGCAGAGTTAAACTAAATCCCTCTGTCTAGACAATGTCCATATCCCTCCATTCCCCACACATTCATGTGTGTGTCTGACACACTAATCCCCTCTGTCTGCACAATGTCCACATCCCTCCATTCCCCACACATTCATGTGTGTGTCTGACGCACTAATCCCCTCTGTCTGCACAATGTCCACATCCCTCCATTCCCCACACATTCATGTGTGTGTCCGACACACTAATCCCCTCTGTCTACACAATGTCCACATGCTCCATTCTCTCCATATTCCTCTATCTAAGAGCCTCTTCAGAATCAGAATCAGGTTTAATATCACTGGCATATGACATGAAATTTGTCATTTTGTGGCAGCACTACAATGCAATATATTATTTTTAAAAATTATAAATTACACAGAGAAAAATACTGAGATAGTGTACATGGGTTCTTTCAAAATTTGATGGTAGTAGGGAAGAAGCTGTTCCTAAAAAGTTGAGTGTCCCTCATTGCTGATGGTGGCAATGAAAAGGGGGCATGTCCTGAGTAATCATTACTCTCTGTCTGAGCCACCTTCTAGGGACCCACTGCTTTCCGTGTCAAAACACTTGCCTCGCTCAACTCCTTCTAATCTTTCTCGCTCTTATCTTAAATACATGCCCTCTAGGAGTAGTCGACTCATCCCCGTCTAATCCCCTCTCACACTCTTATAAACCTTACTATATGCCTCTTATAATTTTATCAGGTCTGCCCTGAATCTCCACCGCTCCAGAGAAAACAACCCAAGTTTATCCTGCCTTTGCTGACATCTCACACCCTCTAATCCAGGCAGCATCCTGGCGAACCTCTTCTTCGCCCTCTCCAAAGCCTCCGTACCCTTCCTGTAAACAGGACAATCAGAATTGAAAGCAAAACTCCTGAAGCGGCTTAAGCAGCAACGTGACTTCCCAGCAGTGGATGGACTAATAGAGGGATGTGTACCCTGCACCTTCCCAACCCTTGTCTCAGTTTCAGAGAGCAGCGCACTTGGACCTCAGCGCAGTTAGTGTCCTGACCTGCCGTTAACTCTATACAGTTTCTCCGGGCGCTCTCTAGGGGAATGAGTAGGACGGGTGACCAACGGCTAGTTTGGAGAGGGAAGGGTTCGGGGGAGAGGAGAGAGACCCAGAGAGGACTAACGAAGAAATTCTGCAACTCAGAACTCGGATCAGCTGAAAGGAGGGAGGGCAATGACAGAGCAAATTACTACAAAGCATCTATTAATAGACTTCCTGCTTTCAAACATACACACAAACAGGTTCTGCTACCCGGACGTCGTCAGTTAACGAACAAACCGGTTTTATGTAATGGAGTCTTGTCGTTGCGGTGACATTGTTAGGCTGATGCTGGAGAGATGTGGGGGTGGGGGGGATCTCAGAGACGGGGATGGGTGTATGGGGCCGGGCACGGAGGGGTTACAGAGGTAGGGAGAGGGTGAAAGCTGAACACAGACACAGGTTGGCGTTGATCGGGGAGAGTTGAAGGACAACCCTCCTACCCCGAAGAGAGGCTTTCTGTACTTGGAGCAGGCAACCGAGAGCAGGAGTGGGGCGGGGATGGAGGGGCCGAAGGTACTCACCGGCCAGGACTGCCTGCAGATTGAGTGCAGCTCCCAGTAGAGCCCAGAAAACCTGCGCCATCGTCCTCTCCCCCCAGGTCCCGGATAGGTTGCAGGAAACTTTGAAAGGGCTCTGGGATCTGAGCTCTTATCCCGGGCTTGGAAGGCGGAGATTGTCTACCTCTGCTCGCTCGCTGGCTTCCGGGTACGTTAGCCTGTAATTACAGCCTGGCCCCGCCCAGCCTGTCTCCTCCACATAGAGACAGAGACACACACACACACAGATACAATCCCCCTCTCTCTCTCTCTCTCTCACACACACACACACACTCACTCACAAAACACAGACAAGTTATTCCACAGAGATCAGGATGCTGATTTTAATCATTGTGCGCAATGTATAATTCATTGCTTTGAACCCGAGACCTCACGTAATTAATTCACGCTCTTCCTTTATACAATAGCGCCGCGGGGTGCTTACCTGACGTCTCCTGTAACCGGGTAAACTCCGGTCGAACAGTTTGGGTCGAGAAGGGCTCATATTTTCGGGGTGTCCTCCACTGAGCCTGGGGCACATGTACCTCGGGTCACGTACCCTGGGTCAGCTTAGTGTAACTTTGCCACTCCTATTTGGCTTTTTTATCTTTTTAATTTAAACAGTATACTTTCTTCATAAATGTTCCAAAATAATTAATCTCAGAAATTCGAAGTCAATCACTGAAGACTTCCACGTTCGCAAGTCAACTGTTTAATTAATCCCAGCCTAATCACGAGACAATTTAAAAAATGACCAATTAACCTACCAAACACCGTCGTTGGACGGTGGGAGGAAACCGGAGAACGACAACTGGGAAGAAATGGTTGGTGGAGACTGGTACCAGTGTGGTTCGAAAGACTGCAGAGGACAACAAATTTGGTGATACGTTTGCAATAGGGTAAGTGAGTCCAGGAACGGCAGGTAGAAATTAGATCGGACAAGTGCATTTTGGAATTTAAACCAGGGCAACACTTGCACAGTGAAGGTGCGTAGACTGGTAAGATTTAGAGGGAAATGGGCCAACGCGGACAAATGACATTAACTTAGATGTGTATCTGGATCAGCACGGGCCTGTTTCGTGCTGAAAGACTCTACGATCTGTGACTGTATTACGGGAAAGTGTTGCAGCACAGACAGACCCAGGGGTACAGGTACACGGTTCCCTAGGGAGTGATGTAGAACAGAGAGACGCTGGGGTACAGCTACACGGTTCCCTGGGGGGTGATGTAGAACGGAGAGACGCTGGGGTACAGGTACACAGTTCCCTGGGGAGTGATGTAGCACAGACAGACCCTGGGTACAGGTATACGGTTCCCTGGGGGGTGATGTAGAACGGAGAGACCCAGGGGTACAGGTACACGGTTCCCTGGGGAGTGATGTAGAACAGAGAGACCCTGGGGTACAGGTACACTGTTCCCTGGGGAGTGATGTAGAACAGAGAGACCCTGGGGTATAGGTATACGGTTCCCTGGGGAGTGATGTAGAACAGAGAGAACCAGGGGTACAGGTATATGGTTCCCTGAAATTGTCAACACAGGAAGACAGAGTGGTAAAAGGAAATATTGGGTACGATGGCCTTCATTTGTCAGGACACTAAGCACAGGAGTTGGGACGTCATGTTACAGCGGTACACGGCTTTGGTGAGACTACACTTGAAGTACTGTGTAGAATTAAGGTCGCCTGGGAAGGATAGCATTAAGCTGGAGAGGGTGCAGGAAAGATTCACGAGGATGGACAGACTAGAACTGGAGGGTTTGAGTTATAAGGAGAGGATGTTACTGGGACTGGAAGGTTAGAGTTATAAGGAGAGGATATTACTGGGACTGGAGGGTTTGAATTATAAGGAGAGGATGTTACTGGGACTGGAAGGTTTGAGTTATAAGGAGAGGATGTTACTGGGACTGGATGGTTTGAGTTATAAGGAGAGGATGTTACTGGGACTGGAGGGTTCGAGTTATTAGCAGAGGATGTTACTGAGACTAGAGGGTTTGAGTTATAAGGAGAGGATGTTACTGGGACTGGAGGGTTTGAGTTATAAGGAGAGGATGTTACTGGGACTGGAGGGTTTGAGTTATAAGGAGAGGATGTTACTGGGACTGGAGGGTTTGAGTTAAAAGGAGAGGATGTTGCTGGGACGGGAAGGTTTGAGTTCTAAGGAGAGGATGGATAGACTAGGACTGGAGGGTTTGAATTATAAGGAGAGGATGTTACTGGGACTGGAGGGTTTGAGTTATAAGGAGAGGATGTTACTGGGACTGCAGAGTTTGAGTTATAAGGAGAGGATGTTACTGGGACTGGAGGGTTTGAGTTACAAGGAGAGGATGTTACTGGGACTGGAGGGTTTGAGTTATAAGGAGAGGATGTTACTGGGACTGGAGGGTTTGAGTTATAAGGAGAAGATGTTACTGGGACTGCAGGTTTAAGGAAAGGATGTTACTGGGACTGGAGGGTTTGAGTTACAAGGAGAGGATGTTGTTGGGACTGGAAGGTTTGAGTTGTAAGGAGAGGATGTTACTGGGACTGGAGGGTTTGAGTTATAAGGAGAGGATGGATAGACTAGGACTGGAGGGTTTGAGTTATAAGGAGAGGATGTTACTGGGACTGGAGGGTTTGAGTTATAAGGAGAGGATGTTACTGGGACTGGAGGGTTTGAGTTATAAGGAGAGGATGTTACTGGGACTGGAGGGTTTGAGTTATAAGGAGAGGATGTTACTGGGACTGGAGGGTTTGAGTTATAAGGAGAGGATGTTACTGGGACTGGAAGGTTTGAGTTATAAGGAGAGGATGTTACTGGGACTGGAGGGTTTGAGTTATAAGGAGAGGATGTTACTGGGACTGGAGGGTTTGAGTTATAAGGAGAGGCTGTTACTGGGACTGGAGGGTTCGAGTTATAAGCAGAGGATGTTACCGAGACTGGAGGGTTTAAGTTATAAGGAGAGGATGTTACTGGGACTGGAAGGTTTGAGTTACAAGGAGAGGATGTTGTTGGGACTGGAAGGTTTGAGTTGTAAGGAGAGGATGTTACTGGGACTGGAGTGTTTGAGTTATAAGGAGAGGATGGATAGACTAGGACTGGAGGGTTTGAATTATAAGGAGAGGATGTTACTGGGACTGGAGGGTTTGAGTTATAAGGAGAGGATGTTACTGGGACTGGAGGGTTTGAGTTATAAGGAGAGGATGTTACTGGGACTGGAGGGTTTGAGTTATAAGGAGAGGATGTTACTGGGACTGGAGGGTTTGAGTTATAAGGAGAGGATGTTACTGGGACTGGAGGGTTTGAGTTATAAGGAGAGGATGTTACTGGGACGGGAAGGTTTGAGTTATAAGGAGAGGATGGATAGACTAGGACTGGAGGGTTTGAGTTATAAGGAGAGGATGTTACTGGGACTGGAGGGTTTGAGTTATAAGGAGAGGATGTTACTGGGACTGGAGGGTTTGAGTTATAAGGAGAGGATGTTACTGGGACTGGAGGGTTTGAGTTATAAGGAGAGGATGTTACTGGGACTGGAGGGTTTGAGTTATAAGGAGAAGATGTTACTGGGACTGCAGGTTTAAGGAAAGGATGTTACTGGGACTGGTGGGTTTGAGTTATAAGGAGAGGATGTTACTGGGACTGGAGGGTTTGAGTTATAAGGAGAGGATGTTACTGGGACTGGAGGGTTTGAGTTATAAGGAGAGGATGTTACTGGGACTGGAGGGTTTGAGTTATAAGGAGAGGATGGATAGACTAGGACTGGAGGGTTTGAGTTATAAGGAGAGGGTGTTACTGGGACTGCAGAGTTTGAGTTCTAAGGAGAGGATGTTACTGGGACTGAAGGGTTTGAGTTACAAGGAGAGGATGTTACTGGGACTGGAGGGTTTGAGTTATAAGGAGAGGATGTTACTGGGACTGGAGGGTTTGAGTTATAAGGAGAGGATGGATAGACTAGGACTGGAGGGTTTGAGTTATAAGGAGAGGATGTTACTGGGACTGGAGGGTTTGAGTTATAAGGAGAGGATGTTACTGGGACTGGAGGGTTTGAGTTATAAGGAGAGGATGATACTGGGACTGGAGGGTTTGAGTTATAAGGAGAGGATGTTACTGGGACTGGAGGGTTTGAGTTATAAGGAGAGGATGTTACTGAGACTGGAGGGTTTGAGTTATAAGGAGAGGATGTTACTGGGACTGGAAGGTTTGAGTTATAAGGAGAGGATGTTACTGGGACTGGAGGGTTTGAGTTATAAGGAGAGGATGTTACTGGGACTGGAGGGTTTGAGTTATAAGGAGAGGATGGATAGACTAGGACTGGAGGGTTTGAGTTATAAGGAGAGGATGTTACTGGGACTGGAGGGTTTGAGTTATAAGGAGAGGATGTTACTGGGACTGGAAGGTTTGAGTTATAAGGAGAGGATGTTACTGGGACTGGAGTGTTTGAGTTATAAGGAGAGGATGTTACTGGGACTGGAGGGTTTGAGTTATAAGGAGAGGATGTTACTGGGACTGGAGGGTTTGAGTTATAAGGAGAGGATGTTACTGGGACTGGAGGGTTTGAGTTATAAGGAGAGGATGTTACTGGGACTGGAGGGTTTGAGTTATAAGGAGAGGATGTTACTGGGACTGGAGGGTTTGAGTTATAAGGAGAGGATGTTACTGGGACTGGAGGGTTTGAGTTATAAGGAGAGGATGTTACTGGGACTGGAGGGTTTGAGTTATAAGGAGAGGATGTTACTGGGACTGGAGGGTTTGAGTTATAAGGAGAGGATGGATAGACTGGGACTGGAGGGTTTGAGTTATAAGGAGAGGATATTACCGGGACTGTAGGGTTTGAGGTATAAGGAGAGGATGTTACTGGGACTGGAGGGTTTGAGTTATAAGGAGAGGATGTTACTGGGACTAGAGGTTTAAGGAGAGGATGTTACTGGGACTGGAGGTTTAAGGAGAGGATGTTACTGGGACTGGAGGGTTTGAGTTATAAGGAGAGGATGTTACTGGGACTGGAGGGTTTGAGTTATAAGGAGAGGATGTTACTGAGACTGGAGGGTTTGAGTTATAAGGAGAGGATGTTACTGGGACTGGAGGGTTTGAGTTATAAGGAGAGGATGTTACTGGGACTGGAGGGTTTGAGTTATAAGGAGAGGATGTTACTGGGACTGGAGGGTTTGAGTTATAAGGAGAGGATGTTACTGGGACTGGAGGGTTTGAGTTATAAGGAGAGGATGTTACTGGGACTGGAGGGTTTGAGTTATAAGGAGAGGATGTTACTGGGACTGGAGGTTTAAGGAGAGGATGTTACTGGGACTGGAGGGTTTGAGTTATAAGGAGAGGATGTTACTGGGACTGGAGGGTTTGAGTTATAAGGAGAGGATGTTACTGGGACTGGAGGGTTTGAGTTATAAGGAGAGGATGTTACTGGGACTGGAGGGTTTGAGTTATAAGGAGAGGATGGATAGACTGGGACTGGAGGGTTTGAGTTATAAGGAGAGGATATTACCGGGACTGGAGGGTTTGAGTTATAAGGAGAGGATGTTACTGGGACTGGAGGGTTTGAGTTATAAGGAGAGGATGTTACTGGGACTGGAGGGTTTGAGTTATAAGGAGAGGATGTTACTGGGACTGGAGGGTTTGAATTATAAGGAGAGGATGGATAGACTAGGACTGGAGTGTTTGAGTTATAAGGAGAGTATGTTACTGGGACTGGAGGGTTTGAGTTATAAGGAGAGGATGTTACTGGGACTGGAGGGTTTGAGTTATAAGGAGAGGATGGATAGACTGGGACTGGAGGGTTTGAGTTATAAGGAGAGGATGTTACTGGGACTGGAGGGTTTGAGTTATAAGGAGAGGATGTTACTGGGACTGGAGGGTTTGAGTTATAAGGAGAGGATGTTACTGGGACTGGAGGGTTTGAGTTATAAGGAGAGGATGGATAGACTAGGACTGGAGGGTTTGAGTTATAAGGAGAGGATGTTACTGGGACTGGAGGGTTTGAATTATAAGGAGAGGATGGATAGACTGGGACTGGAGGGTTTGAATTATAAGGAGAGGCTGTTACTGGGACTGGAGGGTTTGAGTTATAAGGAGAGGATGTTACTGGGACTGGAGGGTTTGAGTTATAAGGAGAGGATGTTACTGGGACTGGAGGGTTTGAGTTATAAGGAGAGGATGTTACTGGGACTGGAGGGTTTGAGTTATAAGGAGAGGATGTTACTGGGACTGGAGTGTTTGAGTTATAAGGAGAGGATGTTACTGGGACTGGAGGGTTTGAGTTATAAGGAGAGGATGTTACTGGGACTGGAGGGTTTGAGTTATAAGGAGAGGATGTTACTGGGACTGGAGGGTTTGAGTTATAAGGAGAGGATGTTACTGGGACTGGAGGGTTTGAGTTATAAGGAGAGGATGTTACTGAGACTGGAGGGTTTGAATTATAAGGAGAGTATGTTACTGGGACGGGAAGGTTTGAGTTATAAGGAGAGGATGGATAGACTAGGACTGGAGGGTTTGAGTTGTAAGGAGAGGATGTTACTGGGACTGGAGGGTTTGAGTTATAAGGAGAGGATGTTACTGGGACTGGAAGGTTTGAGTTATAAGGAGAGGATGTTACTGGGACTGGAGGGTTTGAGTTATAAGGAGAGGATGTTACTGGGACTGGAGGGTTTGAGTTATAAGGAGAAGATGTTACTGGGACTGCAGGTTTAAGGAGAGGATGTTACTTGGACTGGAGGTTTAAGGGGAGGATGTTACTGGGACTGGAGGGTTTGAGTTATAAGGAGAGGATGTTACTGGGACTGGAAGGTTTGAGTTATAAGGAGAGGATGTTACTGGGACTGGAGGGTTTGAGTTATAAGGAGAGGATGTTACTGGGACTGGAGGGTTTGAGTTATAAGGAGAGGATGTTACTGGGACTGGAGGGTTTGAGTTATAAGGAGAGGATGTTACTGAGACTGGAGGGTTTGAGTTATAAGGAGAGGATGTTACTGGGACTGGAGGGTTTGAGTTATAAGGAGAGGATGTTACTGGGACTGGAGGGTTTGAGTTATAAGGAGAGGATGTTACTGGGACTGGAGGGTTTGAGTTAAAAGGAGAGGATGTTGCTGGGACGGGAAGGTTTGAGTTATAAGGAGAGGATGGATAGACTAGGACTGGAGGGTTTGAATTATAAGGAGAGGATGTTACTGGGACTGGAGGGTTTGAGTTATAAGGAGAGGATGTTACTGGGACTGCAGAGTTTGAGTTATAAGGAGAGGATGTTACTGGGACTGGAGGGTTTGAGTTATAAGGAGAGGATGTTACTGGGACTGGAGGGTTTGAGTTATAAGGAGAGGATGTTACTGAGACTGGAGGGTTTCAGTTATAAGGAGAAGATGTTACCAGGACTGGAGGGTTTGAGTTATAAGGAGAGGATATTACTGGGACTGGAGGGTTTGAGTTATAAGGAGATGATGTTACTGGGACTGGAGGGTTTGAGTTATAAGGAGAGGATGTTACTGGGACTGGAGGGTTTGAGTTATAAGGAGAGGATGTTACTGGGACTGGAGGGTTTGAGTTATAAGGAGAGGATGTTACTGGGACTGGAGGGTTTGAGTTATAAGGAGAGGATGGATAGACTGGGACTGGAGGGTTTGAGTTATAAGGAGAGGATATTACCGGGACTGGAGGGTTTGAGTTATAAGGAGAGGATGTTACTGGGACTGGAGGGTTTGAGTTATAAGGAGAGGATGTTACTGGGACTGGAGGGTTTGAGTTATAAGGAGAGGATGTTACTGGGACTGGAGGGTTTGAGTTATAAGGAGAGGATGGATAGACTGGGACTGGAGGGTTTGAGTTATAAGGAGAGGATGTTACTGGGACTGGAGGGTTTGAGTTATAAGGAGAGGATGTTACTGGGACTGGAGGGTTTGAGTTATAAGGAGAGGATGTTACTGGGACTGGAAGGTTTGAGTTATAAGGAGAGGATGTTACTGGGACTGGAGGGTTTGAATTATAAGGAGAGGATGGATAGACTAGGACTGGAGGGTTTGAATTATAAGGAGAGGATGTTACTGGGACTGGAGTGTTTGAGTTATAAGGAGAGAATGGATAGACTAGGACTGGAGGGTTTGAATTATAAGGAGATGATGTTACTGGGACTGGAGGGTTTGAGTTATAAGGAGAGGATGTTACTGGGACTGGAGGGTTTGAGTTATAAGGAGAGGATGTTACTGGGACTGGAGGGTTTGAGTTATAAGGAGAGGATGTTACTGGGACTGGAGGGTTTGAGTTATAAGGAGAGGATGTTACTGAGACTGGAGGGTTTGAGTTATAAGGAGAGGATGTTACTGGGACTGGAGGGTTTGAGTTATAAGGAGAGGATGTTACTGGGACTGGAGGGTTTGAGTTATAAGGAGAGGATGTTACTGGGACTGGAGGGTTTGAGTTAAAAGGAGAGGATGTTGCTGGGACGGGAAGGTTTGAGTTCTAAGGAGAGGATGGATAGACTAGGACTGGAGGGTTTGAATTATAAGGAGAGGATGATACTGGGACTGGAGGGTTTGAGTTATAAGGAGAGGGTGTTACTGGGACTGCAGAGTTTGAGTTATAAGGAGAGGATGTTACTGGGACTGGAGGGTTTGAGTTACAAGGAGAGGATGTTACTGGGACTGGAGGGTTTGAGTTATAAGGAGAGGATGTTACTGGGACTGGAGGGTTTGAGTTATAAGGAGAGGATGTTACTGGGACTGGAGGGTTTGAGTTATAAGGAGAGGATGTTACTGGGACTGGAGGGTTTGAGTTATAAGGAGAGGATGGATAGACTAGGACTGGAGGGTTTGAGTTATAAGGAGAGGATGTTACTGGGACTGGAGGGTTTGAGTTATAAGGAGAGGATGTTACTGGGACTGGAGGGTTTGAGTTATAAGGAGAGGATGTTACTGGGACTGGAGGGTTTGAGTTATAAGGAGAGGATGTTACTGGGACTGGAGGGTTTGAGTTATAAGGAGAAGATGTTACTGGGACTGCAGGTTTAAGGAAAGGATGTTACTGGGACTGGTGGGTTTGAGTTATAAGGAGAGGATGTTACTGGGACTGGAGGGTTTGAGTTATAAGGAGAGGATGTTACTGGGACTGGAGGGTTTGAGTTATAAGGAGAGGATGTTACTGGGACTGGAGGGTTTGAGTTATAAGGAGAGGATGTTACTGGGACTGGAGGGTTTGAGTTATAAGGAGAGGATGTTACTGGGACTGGAGGGTTTGAGTTATAAGGAGAGGATGTTACTGGGACTGGAGGGTTTGAGTTATAAGGAGAGGATGGATAGACTGGGACTGGAGGGTTTGAGTTATAAGGAGAGGATGTTACTGGGACTGGAGGGTTTGAGTTATAAGGAGAGGATGTTACTGGGACTGGAGGGTTTGAGTTATAAGGAGAGGATGTTACTGGGACTTGAGAGTTTGAGTTATAAGGAGAAGATGTTACTGGGACTGCAGGTTTAAGGAAAGGATCTTACTGGGACTGGTGGGTTTGAGTTATAAGGAGAGGATGCTACTGCGACTGGAGGGTTTGAGTTATAAGGAGAGGATGGATAGACTAGGACTGGAGGGTTTGAGTTATAAGGAGAGGATGTTGCTGGGACTGGAGGGTTTGAATTATAAGGAGAGGATGGATAGACTGGGAATGGAGGGTTTGAATTATAAGGAGAGGCTGTTACTGGGACTGGAGGGTTTGAGTTATAAGGAGAGGATGTTACTGGGACTGGAGGGTTTGAGTTATAAGGAGAGGATGTTACTGGGACTGGAGGGTTTGAGTTATAAGGAGAGGATGTTACTGGGACTGGAGGGTTTGAGTTATAAGGAGAGGATGGATAGACTGGGACTGGAGGGTTTGAGTTATAAGGAGAGGATATTACCGGGACTGGAGGGTTTGAGTTATAAGGAGAGGATGTTACTGGGACTGGAGGGTTTGAGTTATAAGGAGAGGATGTTACTGGGACTGGTGGGTTTGAGTTATAAGGAGAGGATGTTACTGAGACTGGAGGGTTTGAGTTAGAAGGAGAGGATGTTACTGGGACTGGAGGGTTTGAGTTATAAGGAGAAGATGTTACTGGGACTGCAGGTTTAAGGAAAGGATATTACTGGGACTGGAGGGTTTAAGTTATAAGGAGAGGATGTTACTGGGACTGGAGGGTTTGAGTTATAAGGAGAGGATGTTACTGAGACTGGAGGGTTTGAGTTATAAGGAGAGGATGTTACTGGGACTGGAGGGTTTGAGTTATAAGGAGAGGATGTTACTGGGACTGGAGGGTTTGAGTTATAAGGAGAGGATGTTACTGGGACTGGAGGTTTAAGGAGAGGATGTTACTGGGACTGGAGGGTTTGAGTTATAAGGAGAGGATGTTACTGGGACTGGAGGGTTTGAGTTATAAGGAGAGGATGTTACTGGGACTGGAGGGTTTGAGTTATAAGGAGAGGATGTTACTAGGACTGGAGGGTTTGAGTTATAAGGAGAGGATGTTACTGGGACCTGAGGGTTTGAGTTATAAGGAGAGGATGTTACTGGGACTGGAGGGTTTGAGTTATAAGGAGTTGATGGATAGACTAGGACTGGAGGGTTTGAGTTATCAGGAGAGGATGTTACTGGGACTGTAGGGTTTGAAATATAAGGAGAGGATGGATAGACTGGGAATGGAGGGTTTGAATTATAAGGAGAGGCTGTTACTGGGACTGGAGGGTTTGAGTTATAAGGAGAGGATGTTACTGGGACTGGAGGGTTTGAGTTATAAGGAGAGGATGTTACTGGGACCGGAGGGTTTGAGTTATAAGGAGAGGATGTTACTGGGACTGGAGGTTTGAGTTATAAGGAGAGGATGTTACTGAGACTGGAGGGTTTGAGTTATAAGGAGAGGATGTTACTGGGACTGGAGGGTTTGAGTTATAAGGAGAGGATGTTACTGGGACTGGAGGGTTTGAGTTATAAGGAGAGGATGTTACTGGGACTGGAGGGTTTGAGTTACAAGGAGAGGATGTTGTTGGGACTGGAAGGTTTGAGTTGTAAGGAGAGGATGTTACTGGGACTGGAGGGTTCGAGTTATAAGGAGAGGATGGATAGACTCGGACTGAAGGGTTTGAGTTATAAGGAGAGGATGTTACTGGGACTGGAGGGTTTGAATTATAAGGAGAGGATGGATAGACTAGGACTGGAGGGTTTGAATTATAAGGAGAGGCTGTTACTGGGACTGGAGGGTTCGAGTTATAAGCAGAGGATGTTACCGAGACTGGAGGGTTTGAATTATAAGGAGAGGATGTTACTGGGACTGGAAGGTTTGAGTTACAAGGAGGGGATGTTGTTGGGACTGGAAGGTTTGAGTTGTAAGGAGAGGATGTTACTGGGACTGGAGGGTTCGAGTTATAAGGAGAGGATGGATAGACTAGGACTGGAGGGTTTGAGTTATAAGGAGAGGATGTTACTGGGACTGGAGGGTTTGAATTATAAGGAGAGGATGGATAGACTGGGACTGGAGGGTTTGAGTTATAAGGAGAGGATGTTACTGGGACTGGAGGGTTTGAGTTATAAGGAGAGGATGTTACTGGGACTGGAGGGTTTGAGTTATAAGGAGAGGATGTTACTGGGACTGGAGTGTTTGAGTTATAAGGAGAGGATGTTACTGGGACTGGAGGGTTTGAATTATAAGGAGAGGATGTTACTGGGACTGGAAGGTTTGAATTATAAGGAGAGGATGTTGCTGGGACTGGAAGGTTTGAGTTATAAGGAGAGGATGTTACTTGGACTGGAGGTTTAAGGAGAGGATGTTACTGGGACTGAAGGGTTCGAGTTATTAGCAGAGGATGTTACTGGGACTGGAGGGTTTGAGTTATAAGGAGAGGATGTTACTGGGACTGGAGGGTTTGTGTTATAAGGAGAGGATGTTAACGGGACTGGAGGGTTTGAGTTATAAGGAGAGGAAAGATAGACTGGGACTGGAGGGTTTGTGTTATAAGGAAAGATGTTACTGGGACTGGAGGGTTTGAGTTATAAGGAGAGGATGTTACTGGGACTGGAGGGTTTGAGTTATAAGGAGAGGATGTTACTGGGACTGGAGGGTTTGAGTTATAAGGAGAGGATGTTACTGGGACTGGAGGGTTTGAGTTATAAGGAGAGGATGTTACTGGGACTGGAGGGTTTGAGTTATAAGGAGAGGATGTTACTGGGACTGGAGGGTTTGAGTTATAAGGAGAGGATGTTAGACTGGGACTGGAGGGTTTGAGTTATAAGGAGAGGATGTTACTGGGACTGGAGGGTTTGAGTTATAAGGAGAGGATGTTACTGGGACTGGAGAGTTTGAGTTATAAGGAGAGGATGTTACTGGGACTGGAGGGTTTGAGTTACAAGGAGAGGATGTTACTGGGACTGGAGGGTTTGAGTTATAAGGAGAGGATGTTACTGGGACTGGAGGGTTTGAGTTATAAGGAGAGGATGTTACTGGGACTGGAGGGTTTGAGTTATAAGGAGAGGATGTTACTGGGACTGGAGGGTTTGAGTTATAAGGAGAGGATGTTACTGGGACTGGAAGGTTTGAGTTATAAGGAGAGGATGTTACTGGGACTGGAGGGTTTGAGTTATAAGGAGAGGATGTTACTGGGACTGGAGGGTTTGAGTTATAAGGAGAGGATGTTACTGGGACTGCAGGTTTAAGGAAAGGATGTTACTGGGACTAGTGGGTTTGAGTTATAAGGAGACGATGGATAGACTAGGACTGGTGGGTTTGAGTTATAAGGAGAGGATGTTACTGGGACTGGAGGGTTTGAGTTATAAGGAGAGGATGTTACTGGGACTGGAGGGTTTGAGTTATAAGGAGAGGATGTTACTGGGACTGGAGGGTTTGAGTTATAAGGAGAAGATGTTACTGGGACTGGAGGGTTTGAGTTATAAGGAGAGGATGTTACTGGGACTGGAGGGTTTGAGTTATAAGGAGAGGATGTTACTGGGACTGGAGGGTTTGAGTTATAAGGAGAGGATGGATAGACTAGGACTGGAGGGTTTGAGTTATAAGGAGAGGATGTTGCTGGGACTGGAGGGTTTGAATTATAAGGAGAGGATGGATAGACTGGGAATGGAGGGTTTGAATTATAAGGAGAGGCTGTTACTGGGACTGGAGGGTTTGAGTTATAAGGAGAGGATGTTACTGAGACTGGAGGGTTTGAGTTATAAGGAGAGGATGTTACTAGGACTGTAAGGTTTGAGTTATAAGGAGAGGATGTTACTGGGACTGGAGGGTTTGAATTATAAGGAGAGGATGGATAGACTAGGACTGGAGTGTTTGAGTTATAAGGAGAGTATGTTACTGGGACTGGAGGGTTTGAGTTATAAGGAGAGGATGTTACTGGGACTGGAGGGTTTGAGTTATAAGGAGAGGATGGATAGACTAGGACTGGAGTGTTTGAGTTATAAGGAGAGTATGTTACTGGGACTGGAGGGTTTGAGTTATAAGGAGAGGATGTTACTGAGACTGGAGGGTTTGAATTATAAGGAGAGTATGTTACTGGGACGGGAAGGTTTGAGTTATAAGGAGAGGATGGATAGACTAGGACTGGAGGGTTTGAGTTGTAAGGAGAGGATGTTACTGGGACTGGAGGGTTTAAGTTATAAGGAGAGGATGTTACTGGGACTGGAAGGTTTGAGTTACAAGGAGAGGATGTTACTGGGACTGGAGGGTTTGAGTTATAAGGAGAGGATGTTACTGGGACTGGAGGGTTTGAGTTATAAGGAGAAGATGTTACTGGGACTGCAGGTTTAAGGAGAGGATGTTACTTGGACTGGAGGTTTAAGGGGAGGATGTTACTGGGACTGGAGGGTTTGAGTTACAAGGAGAGAATGTTGCTGGGACTGGAAGGTTTGAATTATAAGGAGAGGATGTTACTGGGACTGGAAGGTTTGAGTTATAAGGAGAGGATGTTACTTGGACTGGAGGTTTAAGGAGAGGATGTTACTGGGACTGGAGGGTTCGAGTTATTAGCAGAGGATGTTACTGAGACTAGAGGGTTTAAGCTATAAGGAGAGGATGTTACTGGGACTGGAGGATTTCAGTTAGAAGGAGAGGATGTTACTGGGACTGGAGGGTTTGAGTTATAAGGAGAGGATGTTGCTGGGACGGGAAGGTTTGAGTTCTAAGGAGAGGATGGATAGACTAGGACTGGAGGGTTTGAATTATAAGGAGAGGATGATACTGGGACTGGAGGGTTTGAGTTATAAGGAGAGGGTGTTACTGGGACTGCAGAGTTTGAGTTATAAGGAGAGGATGTTACTGGGACTGGAGGGTTTGAGTTACAAGGAGAGGATGTTACTGGGACTGCAGGGTTTGAGTTATAAGGAGAGTATGTTACTGAGACTGGAGGGTTTGAGTTATAAGGAGAAGATGTTACTGGGACTGCAGGTTTAAGGAAAGGATGTTACTGGGACTGGTGGGTTTGAGTTATAAGGAGAGGATGTTACTTGGACTGGAGGTTTAAGGAGAGGATGTTACTGGGACTGGAGGGTTCGAGTTATAAGCAGAGGATGTTACCGAGACTGGAGGGTTTAAGTTATAAGGAGAGGATGTTGCTGTGACTGGAGGGTTTGAGTTATAAGGAGAGGTTGGATAGACTAGGACTGGAGGGTTTGAGTTATAAGGAGAGGGTGTTACTGGGACTGCAGAGTTTGAGTTCTAAGGAGAGGATGTTACTGGGACTGAAGGGTTTGAGTTACAAGGAGAGGATGTTACTGGGACTGCAGGGTTTGAGTTATAAGGAGAGTATGTTACTGAGACTGGAGGGTTTGAGTTATAAGGAGAGGATGGATAGACTAGGACTGGAGGGTTTGAATTATAAGGAGAGGCTGTTACTGGGACTGGAGGGTTCGAGTTATAAGCAGAGGATTTTACTGGGACTGGAGGGTTTAAGTTATAAGGAGAGGATGTTGTTGGGACTGGAAGGTTTGAGTTGTAAGGAGAGGATGTTACTGGGACTGGAGGGTTTGAATTATAAGGAGAGGATGGATAGACTAGGACTGGAGGGTTTGAATTATAAGGAGAGGATGTTACTGGGACTGGAGTGTTTGAGTTATAAGGAGAGAATGGATAGACTAGGACTGGAGGGTTTGAATTATAAGGAGATGATGTTACTGGGACTGGAAGGTTTGAATTATAAGGAGAGGATGTTACTGGGACTGGAAGGTTTGAGTTATAAGGGGAGGATGTTACTTGGACTGGAGGTTTAAGGAGAGGATGTTACTGGGACTGGAGGGTTCGAGTTATTAGCAGAGGATGTTACTGAGACTAGAGGGTTTAAGTTATAAGGAGAGGATGTTACTGGGACTGGAGGATTTCAGTTAGAAGGAGAGGATGTTACTGGGACTGGAGGGTTTGAGTTATAAGGAGAGGATGTTACTGGGACTGGAGGGTTTGAGTTCTAAGGAGAGGATGGATAGACTAGGACTGGAGGGTTTGAATTATAAGGAGAGGATGATACTGGGACTGGAGGGTTTGAGTTATAAGGAGAGGGTGTTACTGGGACTGCAGAGTTTGAGTTATAAGGAGAGGATGTTACTGGGACTGGAGGGTTTGAGTTACAAGGAGAGGATGTTACTGGGACTGCAGGGTTTGAGTTATAAAGAGAGTATGTTACTGAGACTGGAGGGTTTGAGTTATAAGGAGAAGATGTTACTGGGACTGCAGGTTTAAGGAAAGGATGTTACTGGGACTGGTGGGTTTGAGTTATAAGGAGAGGATGTTACTTGGACTGGAGGGTTCGAGTTATAAGCAGAGGATGTTACCGAGACTGGAGGGTTTAAGTTATAAGGAGAGGATGTTGCTGTGACTGGAGGGTTTGAGTTATAAGGAGAGGTTGGATAGACTAGGACTGGAGGGTTTGAGTTATAAGGAGAGGGTGTTACTGGGACTGCAGAGTTTGAGTTATAAGGAGAGGATGTTACTGGGACTGAAGGGTTTGAGTTACAAGGAGAGGATGTTACTGGGACTGCAGGGTTTGAGTTGTAAGGAGAGGATGTTACTGGGACTGGAGGGTTCGAGTTATAAGGAGAGGATGGATAGACTAGGACTGGAGGGTTTGAGTTATAAGAGGAGGATGTTACTGGGACTGCAGAGTTTGAGTTATAAGGAGAGGATGTTACTGGGACTGGAGGGTTTTAGTTACAAAGAGAGGATGTTGTTGGGACTGGAAGGTTTGAGTTGTAAGGAGAGGATGTTACTGGGACTGGAGGGTTCGAGTTATAAGGAGAGGATGGATAGACTAGGACTGGAGGGTTTGAGTTGTAAGGAGAGGATGTTACTGGGACTGGAGGGTTTGAATTATAAGGAGAGGTTGTTACTGGGACTGGAAGGTTTGAGTTAGTTACAAGGAGAGGATGTTGTTGGGACTGGAAGGTTTGAGTTGTAAGGAGAGGATGTTACTGGGACTGGAGTGTTTGATTTATAAGGAGAGGATGGATAGACTAGGACTGGAGGGTTTGAATTATAAGGAGAGTATGTTACTGGGACTGGAGGGTTTGAGTTATAGGGAGAAGATGTTACTGGGACTGCAGGTTTAAGGAGAGGATGTTACTTGGACTGGAGGTTTAAGGAGAAGATGTTACTGGGACTGGAGGGGTAAAGTTATAAGGAGAGGATGTTACTGGGACTGGAGGGTTTGTGTTATAAGGAGAGGATGTTACTGGGACTGGAGGGTTTGTGTTATAAGGAGAGGATGTTACTGGGACTGGAGGGTTTGAGTTATAAGGAGAGGATGGATAGACTAGGACTGGAGGGTTTGTGTTATAAGGAGAGGATGTTACTGGGACTGGAGGGTTTGTGTTATAAGGAGAGGATGTTACTGGGACTGGAAGGTTTGAGTTACAAGGAGAGGATGTTGTTGGGACTGGAATGTTTGAGTTGTAAGGAGAGGATGTTACTGGGACTGGAGTGTTTGAGTTATAAGGAGAGAATGGATAGACTAGGACTGGAGGGTTTGAATTATAAGGAGAGGATGTTACTGGGACTGGAAGGTTTGAATTATAAGGAGAGGATGTTGCTGGGACTGGAAGGTTTGAGTTATAAGGAGAGGATGTTACTTGGACTGGAGGTTTAAGGAGAGGATGTTACTGGGACTGAAGGGTTCGAGTTATTAGCAGAGGATGTTACTGAGACTAGAGGGTTTAAGTTATAAGGAAAGGATGTTACTGGGACTGGAGGGTTTGAGTTATAAGGAGAGGATGTTACTGGGACTGGAGGGTTTGAATTATAAGGAGAGGATGGATAGACTAGGACTGGAGGGTTTGAATTATAAGGAGAGGCTGTTACTGGGACTGGAAGGTTTGAGTTACAAGGAGAGGATGTTGTTGGGACTGGAAGGTTTGAGTTGTAAGGAGAGGATGTTACTGGGACTGGAGTGTTTGATTTATAAGGAGAGGATGGATAGACTAGGACTGGAGGGTTTGAATTATAAGGAGAGTATGTTACTGGGACTGGAGGGTTTGAGTTATAAGGAGAAGATGTTACTGGGACTGCAGGTTTAAGGAGAGGATGTTACTTGGACTGGAGGTTTAAGGAGAAGATGTTACTGGGACTGGAGGGGTAAAGTTATAAGGAGAGGATGTTACTGGGACTGGAGGGTTTGTGTTATAAGGAGAGGATGTTACTGGGACTGGAGGGTTTGTGTTATAAGGAGAGGATGTTACTGGGACTGGAGGGTTTGTGTTATAAGGAGAGGATGTTACTGGGACTGGAGGGTTTGAGTTATAAGGAGAGGATGGATAGACTAGGACTGGAGGGTTTGAATTATAAGGAGAGTATGTTACTGGGACTGGAGGGTTTAAGTTATAAGGAGAGGATGTTACTGGGACTGCAGAGTTTGAGTTACAAGGAGAGGATGTTACTGGGACTGGAGGGTTTGAGTTATAAGGAGAGGATGTTACAAGGAGAGGGTTTGAGATACGGAGAGGACTGTTACTCGGACTGGAGGGTTTGAGTTATAAGGAGAAGATGTTACTGGGACTGCAGGGTTTGAGTTATAAGGAAGAGGATGTTACTGGGACTAGTGGGTTTGAGTTATAAGGAGACGATGATAGACTAGGACTGGTGGGTTTGAGGTATAAGGAGAGGATGTTACTGGGACTGGAGGGTTTGAGTTATAAGGAGAGGATGTTACTGGGACTGGAGGGTTTGAGTTATAAGGAGAGGATGTTACTGGGACTTGAGAGTTTGAGTTATAAGGAGAAGATGTTACTGGGACTGCAGGGTTTGGTTATAAGGAGAGGATGTTACTGGGACTGGTGGGTTTGAGTTATAAGGAGAGGATGTTACTGGGACTGGAGGGTTTGAGTTATAAGGAGAGGATGGATAGACTAGGACTGGAGGGTTTGAGTTATAAGGAGAGGATGTTACTGGGACTGGAGGGTTTGAGTTATAAGGAGAGGATGTTACTGGGACTGGAGGGTTTGAGTTATAAGGAGAGGATGTTACTGGGACTGGAGGGTTTGAGTTATAAGGAGAGGATGTTACTGGGACTGGAGGGTTTGAGTTATAAGGAGAGGATGTTACTGGGACTGGAGGGTTTGAGTTATAAGGAGAGGATGTTACTGGGACTGGAGGGTTTGAGTTATAAGGAGAGGATGTTACTGGGACTGGAGGGTTTGAGTTGTGAGAAGAGGATGTTACTGGGACTGAATGGTTTGAGTTGTAAGGAGAGGATGTTACTGGGACTGGAGGGTTTGAGTTGTGAGGAGA
>NC_086105.1:0-17500 GCF_963921235.1 Mobula hypostoma
CTCAGGGAACCAGGTACTCAGGGATGCAGGACTCAGGATGACCAGGATAGGGACTCAGGGATGCAGGTACTCAGGCAGGGACTGAGGATGCAGGATCTTAGGGACTCAGGGACTCAGGGACTGGAGGGACTCAGGGACTGAGGGAACTCAGGACTCAGGGACTCAGGACTCAAGGAACTCAGGATGCAGGGACCTAGGACTCAGGATCAGGGACTCAGGGACTCAGGGACTCAGGATGAGGACTCAGGGACTCAGGATGCAGGTACGGAGGACTCAGGATGATGAGGACGAGGGACTCAGGACTCAGGACTCAGGACTCAGGGACTCAGGGACTCAGGACTCAGGGACTCAGGGAGGAGGGACTCAGGACTGAGGGACTCAGGGACTCAGGACTCAGGGAAGGGACTCAGGACTCAGGGACGAGGATGAGGACTCAGGATGAGGACTCAGGGACTGAGGACTGAGGTACTCAGGATGAGGACTCAGGGACTCAGGACTCAGGGACTCAGGATCAGGGACTCAGAGGACTCAGGATGAGGATGAGGGACTAGGGACTCAGGGACCAGGACTCAGGGACTGAGGACTCAGGACTGAGGGACTGAGGAAGGACTCAGGGACTCAAGGACGAGGACCAGGGACTCAGGACTCAGGGACTCAGGATGCAGGGACTCAGGATGAGGACTAGGGACTCAGGGACTCAGGATGGAGGATGAGGGACTCAGGATGCAGGGACTGAGGGACTCAGGATGAGGATGCAGGGACTCAGGACTCAGGGACTCAGGGACTCAGGGACTCAGGACTCAGGGACTGAGGGACTCAGGACTCAGGGATGAGGACTCAGGGACTCAGGGACTCAGGATGGAGGACTCAGGACAGGATGGAGGGACTCAGGATGAGGATGGAGGGACGAGGGATGCAGGGACTGAGGTACTAGGATGAGGACTCAGGATGGGAGGGACTCAGGACTCAGGGACTTGAGGATGCAGGATGCAGGTACTAGGACCAGGGACTCAGGACTAGGGACCTCAGGGACGAGGGACGAGGGATGCAGGGACTAGGATGAGGACTCAGGATGAGGATGGAGGGACTCAGGGACTCAGGGACTCAGGATGAGGACTCAGGATGAGGGACTCAGGATGCAGGACTCAGGATGAGGACTCAGGATGAGGGACTCAGAGGACTGAGGACTCAGGACTCAGGATGAGGATGCAAGGGACTCAGGGACTGAGGACTCAGGGACTCAGGATGCAGGATGAGGATGCAGGGACTCAGGGACTCAGGATGGAGGACTCAGGGACTCAGGGACTCAGGATGAGGGACTCAGGGATGAGGGACTCAGGACTCAGGACTCAGGGACTCAGGACTCAGAGGACTCAAGGACCAGGATGCAGGGACTGAGGACGAGGATGCAGGACTCAGGGACTCAGGTACTAGGGACTCAGGATCTATGAGGACTCAGGGACTCAGGACTCAGGATGCAGGGACTCAGGAGAGGACTGCAGGATGCAGGGACTAGGGACTCAGGACTCAGGGACTCAGGGACTCAGGGACTCAGGACTAGGACTCAAGGGACTCAGGGACTCAGGACTGAGGACTCAGGGACTAGGGACTCAGGACTGAGGCACTCAGGAATGGGAGGACTCAGGACTCAGGGACTCAGGGACTCAGGACTCAGGATGCAGGATGGAGGGACTCAGGACTCAGGAGGGACTCAGGACTCAGGGACTCAGGATGAGGACTCAGGATGAGGTACTCAGGGACTCAGGGACTCAGGATGGAAGGACTCAGGACTCAGGGATGAGGATGCAGGACTCAGGACTCAGGGATGAGGACTCAGGATGAGGACTCAGGGACGAGGACTCAGGGACTCAGGGACTCAGGGACTCAGGGACTCAGGATGGAGGATGAGGGACTCAGGATGAGGACTCAGGATGAGGGACTCAAGGATGCAGGAATGAGGACTCAGGGACTCAGGGACTCAGGATGAGGGACTGAGGGACTCAGGGACTCAGGGACTCAGGGACTCAGGGACTCAGGATGGAGGACTCAGGGACTCAGGATGAGGACTCAGGGACTCAGGGACTGAGGGACGAGGATGAGGGACGAGGACTCAGGGACTGAGGGACTCAGGGACTCAGGACGAGGACGAGGACGAGGACTCAGGACTCAGGGACTCAGGACTCAGGATGCAGGACTCAGGGACTCAGGATCAGAGGACGAGGATGCAGGACCAGGGACTGAGGATCCAGGGACTCAGGAGGGACTAGGGACTGAGGACCAGGGACTCAGGATGCAGGACTCAGGGACGAGGACTCAGGATGGAGGGACTCAGGATGAGGGACTCAGGGACGAGGACTCAGGATGAGGATGGAGGGACTCAGGATGAGGACTCAGGACTCAGGGACTGAGGATGAGGATCAGGATGAGGACTGAGGGACTCAGGGACTCAGGGACGAGGATGAGGACTCAGGACTCAGGATGAGGACTCAGAGGACTCAGGGATGAGGACTCAGGGACTGACGAGGATGAGGGACTCAGGACAGGATGAGGATGAGGACTCAGGGACGAGGACTCAGGATGGAGGACTCAGAGGACTCAGGGACGAGGATGCAGGATGAGGACTCAGGGACGAGGACTCAGGACTCAGGATGAGGACTCAGGGATGAGGATGAGGGACTCAGGGACTCAGGACTGAGGATGGAGGATCAGGGACTCAGGATGCAGGGACGAGGACTCAGGGACTCAGGGACTCAGGACTCAGGGACTCAGGGACTCAGGACTCAGGGACTCAGGGACTGAGGACTCAGGGACTCAGGGATGAGGATGCAAGGACTCAGGGACTGAGGACTCAGGGACTGAGGACTGAGGACTCAGGGACTCAGGGACTCAGGACTCAGGACTGGAGGACTGAGGGATGAGGGACTGAGGGACGAGGACTCAGGACTCAGGACTCAGGATGCAGGTACTCAGGACTCAGGATGAGGATAGGGACTCAGGGACTAGGGATGAGGACTCAGGGACTCAGGGACTCAGGACTCAGGATGAGGACTCAGGGATGAGGATGAGGATGAGGACTCAGGGACTCAGGATGGAGGGACTCAGGGACTCAGGGACTCAGAGGATGAGGGACTCAGGTACTGCAGGATGAGGACTCA
This sequence comes from Mobula hypostoma, assembly GCF_963921235.1. Lineage (NCBI taxonomy): Eukaryota > Metazoa > Chordata > Chondrichthyes > Myliobatiformes > Myliobatidae > Mobula > Mobula hypostoma. The sequence continues at coordinate 3,156 of NC_086105.1, forward strand.
GGGACTCAAGGATGAGGACTCAGGGACGAGGACTCAGGGACTCAAGGACTCAGGACTCAGGGACTCAGAGGATGAGGACTCAGGGACGAGGGACTCAGGATGGAGGACTCAGGGACTCAGGGACTCAGGATGAAGGACTCAGGACTCAGGATGAGGACTCAGGGACGAGGGACTCAGGGACGAGGAGAGGACTCAGGATGCAGGGACTGAGGATGCAGGATGAGGACTCAGGATGAGGACTCAGGGACTCAGGGGAGGACCAGGGACTCAGGACTCAGGGACTCAGAGGACTCAGGGACTCAGGACTGAGGATGAGGACTCAGGGACTGAGGGACTCAGGGACGAGGATGAGGGACTCAGGGACTCAGGGACTCAGGGACGAGGATGAGGGACTGAGGATGAGGACGAGGACTCAGGGACTCAGGACTCAGGGACTCAGGATGGAGGACTCAGGGACTCAGGGACGAGGACTCAGGATGAGGAGGACTCAGGACTGAGGATGAGGATCAGGACGAGGACTCAGGGACTGAGGGATGAGGACTCAGGACTCAGGGACTCAGGATGAGGATGCAGGGATGAGGACTCAGGGACTCAGGAGAGGACTCAGGACTCAGGGACTCAGGGACTCAGGATGAGGACTCAGGGACCAGAGGACTCAGGGACTCAGGATGAGGACTGAGGATGCAGGGACTCAGGACTCAGGACTCAGGGACGAGGATGAGGATGAGGACTGAGGACTCAGGGACTCAGGACTCAGGACTCAGGGACTCAGGACTCAGGATGAGGATGCAGGGACTCAGGGACGAGGGACTCAGGATGAGGACTCAGGGACTCAGGGACTCAGGAGGGACTCAGGATGCAGGGACGAGGACTCAGGATGCAGGGACTCAGGATGGAGGGACTCAGGGACTAGGGACTCAGGATCAGGGACTCAGGATGAGGGACTCAGGGACTCAGGGATGAGGACCAGGATGAGGGACTCAGGACTCAGGACTCAGGGACGAGGATGCAGGACTCAGGACTCAGGGACTCAGGGAGGACGAGGACTCAGGATGAGGACTCAGGGACTCAGGGATGAGGACTCAGGACTCAGGGACTGAGGGACTCAGGGACTCAGAGGATGAGGGACTCAGGGATGAGGATCAGGATGAGGGACTCAGGACTCAGGATGAGGAGGACTCAGGGACTCAGGGACGAGGATGAGGACTCAGGATGAGGATGAGGACTCAGGACGAGGGACTCAGGACTCAGGATGAGGACCAGGGACTGAGGACTCAGGGACTCAGAGGACTCAGGGACTCAGAGGACGAGGATGCAGGGACTCAGGGACTCAGGGACTCAGGATCAGGGACGAGGACTCAGGATGAGGACTCAGGGACTCAGGGACTGAGGATGCAGGGACTCAGGACTCAGGGACTCAGGACTCAGGACGAGGATGAGGGACTCAGGATGAGGACTCAGGGACGAGGACTCAGGGACTGAGGGACTCAGGAGGAGGACTCAGGGACTCAGGGACTCAGGGACTCAGGATCAGGGACTCAGGGACTCAGGACTCAGGGACTCAGGACTGCAGGACGAGGACGAGGGACGAGGGACTCAGGGATGAGGACGAGGACTCAGGGACTCAGGATGAGGACTCAGGGACTCAGGAAGAGGGACCAGGACTCAGGGACTCAGGGACTCAGGATGAGGACTCAGGGACTCAGGACTCAGGACTCAGGGACGAGGATCAGGGATGAGGGACTCAGGACTCAGGGACTCAGGGACTCAGGGACTCAGGACGAGGGACGAGGACTCAGGGACTCAGGGACTCAGGGACTCAGGGACGAGGATGAGGACTCAGGATCAGGGACTCAGGGACTCAGGATGCAGGGACTCAGGGATGAGGGACTCAGGGACGAGGACTCAGGATGGAGGATGAGGGACGAGGGACTGAGGATGCAGGGATGAGGGACTCAGGATGAGGACTCAGGGACTCAGGGACGAGGACTCAGGGACTCAGGGACTCAGGGACTCAGGACGAGGACTCAGGGACTCAGGGACTCAGGACTCAGGACTCAGGATGAGGACTCAGGATGAGGATGAGGAACGAGGACTCAGGGACTCAGGGATGAGGGACTCAGGGACTCAGGACTCAGGGACTCAGGACTCAGGATGGAGGATGAGGACTCAGGATGAGGACTCAGGGACTGAGGGACTCAGGATGGAGGGACTCAGGGACTGAGGATGAGGACTCAGGATGAGGGACGAGGACTCAGGATGAGGATGAGGACTCAGAGGACTCAGGACTCAGGGACTCAGGAGGATGAGGGACTCAGGATGAGGGACTCAGGGACTCAGGATGCAGGACTCAGGGATGCAGGATGAGGACTCAGGGACGAGGGACGAGGATGAGGACGAGGACTCAAGGACTCAGGATGCAGGATGCAGGATGAGGATGAGGACTCAGGATGCAGGACGAGGACTCAGGGACTCAGGGATGAGGACTCAGGGACTGAGGGACTCAGGGACTCAGGGACTGAGGACTCAGGGACTCAGGGACTCAGGACGAGGACTCAGGACTCAGGGACTCAGGACTCAGGGACGAGGACTCAGGACTCAGGGACTAGGACTCAGGATGGAGGGACTCAGGATGCAGGGACTCAGGGACTCAGGGACTCAGGGACTCAGAGGACTCAGGACTAGGGATGAGGACTCAGGGACTCAGGACTCAGAGGACTCAGGATGAGGGACTCAGGGATGAGGACTCAGGGACTCAGGGATGAGGGACTCAGGGACTCAGAGGACTCAGGGATGCAGGGACTCAGGATCAGGATGAGGGACTCAGGACTCAGGATGCAGGACTCAGGAGGACTGAGGACGAGGGACTCAGGATGCAGGGACTCAGGACTCAGGATGAGGGACTCAGGGACTCAGGGACTCAGGACTCAGGGACTCAGGATGAGGATGCAGGGACTCAGGGACGAGGATGGAGGATGAGGACTCAGGATGAGGATGCAGGGACTCAGGATGGGACCAGGATGAGGATCAGGGACTGAGGACTCAGGGACTCAGGATGAGGGACTCAGGATGCAGGATGAGGACTCAGGACTGAGGGACTCAGGGACGAGGGACTCAGGACTCAGGGACTCAGGACTCAGGGACTCAGGGACTGAGGGACTGAGGGACTCAGGGACTCAGGGACTGAGGACCAGGGACTCAGGGACTCAGGGACGAGGACTCAGGGATGAGGATGAGGATGCAGGGACGAGGACTGCAGGGACTCAGGGACGAGGGACGAGGACTCAGGACTCAGGGACTCAGGGACTCAGGACTCAGGGACTCAGGACTCAGGGACGAGGGACTCAGGACCAGGATGAGGGACTCAGGGACTCAGGGACTCAGGGACTCAGGGACTCAGGGACTCAGGATGGAGGGACTCAGGGACTCAGGGACGAGGGACTCAGGGACTCAGGGACTCAGGATGCAGGGACTGAGGGACTCAGGATGAGGGACTCAGGACTCAGGGACTCAGGGACTCAGGATGAGGGACTCAGGACTCAGGGATGGAGGGACTCAGGGACTGAGGATGCAGGACTCATACTCAGGGACTCAGAGGATGGGACACTCAGAGGGACTCAGGACTCAGGGACTCAGGACTCAGGGACTCAGGGACTCAGGGACTCAGGGACTAGGACTCAGGACTCAGGGACTCAGGACTCAGGAGGGACTCAGAAGGGACTCAGGATGCAGGACCAGGATGAGGATGAGGATGCAGGGACTGAGGGACTGAGGACTCAGGGAGATGAGGACTAGGACTCAGGATGCAGGGACTCAGGTCTAGGGAGGACTCAGGGACTCAGGATGCAGGGACTCAGGATGAGGATGCAAAGGACCAGGACTGGAGGGACTCAGGATGAGGACTCAGGGACTCAGGGACTCAGGGACTGAGGACTGCAGGGACTCAGGGACTCAGGGACCAGGGAGGACTCAGGGACGAGGATGCAGGACTCAGGATGCAGGGATGAGGACTCAGGGACTGAGGACTCAGGGACTCAGAAGGATGAAGGACTCAGGGACGGGAGGACTCAGGGACTAGGGACTCAGGGACTCAGGATGAGGGACTCAGGGACTCAGGACCAGGGACTCAGGATGCAGGGACTAGGTATGAGGGACTCAGGGACTGAGGATCAGGGACTCAGGGACTCAGGGACTCAGGGACTCAGGACTAGGGACGAGGATGCAAGGGACTCAGGATGCAGGGATGAGGACTCAGGACTCAGGGACTCAGGACGCAGGGACTGAGGATGCAGGCACGTAGGACTCAGGATGCAGGGACTGCAGGGACTGAGGGACTCAGGGACTCAGGATGCAGGACGGAGGACTCAGGGACTGAGGACTCAGGATGGAGGGACTCGAGGGACTCAGGATGCAGAGGACTCAGGGACTCAGGGACCAGGGACTCAGGATGCAGGACTCAGGGACTGAGGGACTCAGGATGCAGGACTCAGGGACTCAAGGATGCAGGATGAGGAGTGCAGGTACTGAGGGACTGAGGGACTCAGGGACGAGGCACCAGGGACTCAGGGATGCAGGACTCAGGGACTCAGGATGCAGGGACGAGGATGCAGGGACTCAGGGACTGAGGGACTAGGATGCAGGATGCAGGGACTGAGGACTCAGGGACTCAGGGACTCAGGGACTCAGGGATGGAGGGACGAGGATGCAGGACTCAGGACTCAAGGACTCAGAGGATGCAGGATGCAGGACTCAGGATGGGAGGATGCAGGATGAGGGATGAGGACTCAGGATGAGGATGCAGGGACTCAGGACGAGGGACTCAGGACTCAGGGACTGCAGGGATGCAGGGACTCAGGGATGCAGGGACTCAGGATGCAGGGACTGAGGATGAGGGATGAGGGACTCAGGACTCAGGACTCAGGACTGAGGGACTCAGGGACTCAGGGACTGAGGGACTGAGGGACTCCAGGGACTCAGAGGACCAAGGGACTCAGGGACTCAGGACTGAGGTACTAGGGACTCAGGGACTTAGGGACTCAGGATGCAGGACTCAGGGACTCAGGGACTCAGGACTCAGGATGCAGGATGCAGGGACTAGGTATCCAGGGACTCAGGATGCAGGGACTCAGGATGCAGGATGAGGGACGGGAGGATGAGGACTCAGGATGGACTCAGGACTCAGGGACTGAGGACTCAGGGACTCAGGGGCACCAGGGACTCAGGATGAGGATGCAGGGACTGAGGGACTCAGGACTCAGAGGACTCAGGATGCAGGACTCAGGATGCAGGGACGAGGATGCAGGGACTCAGGACTGAGGACGAGGACTCATGAGGGACGAGGATGAGGATGAGGACTCAGGATGCTCAGGGACGCAGGACTGAGGGACTCCAGAGGACTCAGGACTCAGGGACCTCAGGGACCAGGATGCAGGGACTCAGGACTCAGGGACTGAGGACTGAGGGACTCAGGGACTCAGGGATGCAGGGACTGAGGGACTGAGGGACTCAGGGACTCAGGATGCAGGACTCAGGACTCAGGGACTCAGGGACCAGGACTCAGGGACTCAAGGGACTGAGGGACGCAGGATGAGGATGCAGGGACTAGGGACGGAGGACTCAGGGACTCAGGGACTCAGGGACTCAGGACTCAGGGACTGAGGATGCAAGGGACTGAGGATGCAGGACTCAGGACTCAGGGACTGGAGGGATGGAGGGACGAGGGACTCAGGACTCAGGGACTCAGGGACTCAGGGACTGAGGATGCAGGGACCAAGGATGCAGGGACTAGGACTCAGGGACTCAGGGATGGAGGGACTCAGGGACGAGGTACTCAGGGACTCAGAGGACTGCAGGGACTCAGGACTGAGGGACTGAGGACTCAGGATGAGGGACTCAAGGACTCAGGGACCAGGATGCAGGGACTCAGGGACTGAAGGACTCAGGGACTCAGGACTCAGGTACTGGAGGGACTGCAGGGACTCAGGACTCAGGGACTCAGGGATGGAGAGGACTCAGGACTCAGGGACTCAGGGACTCCAGGGACTCAGGGACTCTCAGGGACTCAGGGACTCAGGACTGAGGGACTAGGGACGAGGACGGAGGGACTCAGGATATGAGGGACGAGGGACTCAGGGACTCAGAGGACTGCAGGTACTAGGATGCAGGGACTCAGGTACTCAGGGACTCAGGATGAGGACGAGGGACGGGAGGATGCAAGGACTAGGGACTGAGGACTCAGGATCAGGATGAGGATGAGGGACTCAGGGACTGAGGGACTCAGGGACTCAGGGACGCAGGATGAGGGACTAGGACTCAGGAGGACTCAGGACTCAGGACTCAGGGACTCAGGGACGAGGACTCAGGGACGGAGGGACTCAGGATGCAGGGACTGAGGACTCAGGGACTCAGGGACTGAGGGACGAGGACTCAGGATGGAGGGACGAGGGACTGAGGACCAGGATGAGAGGATGAGGACTCAGGGACTCAGGATGGGACTCAGGGACGAGGACTCAGGGACTCAGGGACGAGGGACTGAGTACTAGGGACTCAGGACTCAGGGACTGAGGACTGAGGATGCAGGACTCAGGGACTCAGGGACGAGGGACTCAGAGGATGCAGGTACTAGAGGACTGAGGTACTCAGGGACTCAGGGACTGAGGATGCAGGGACTAGGACAAGGATGAGGACTCAGGGACTCAGGGACTCAGAGGACTCAAGGACTCAGGACTGAGGGACTCAAGGACCAGGACTCAGGGACTCAGGACTCAGGGACTCAGGACTGAGGATGAGGACTGAGGACTCAGGAGGACTCAGGACTCAGAGGACTCAGGGACTCAGGACTCAGGGACTGAGGGACGAGGGACGAGGATGCAGGGACTGAGGGATGGAGGGATGCAGGATGAGGACTCAGGACAGGATGAGGATGAGGACTCAGGGATGAGGACTGAGGGACTGGAGGGACTCAGGATGAGGTACGAGGATCAGGACTAGAGGATGCAGGACTGCCAGGGACTGAGGATGCAGGTACTAGGGACTCAGGATGCAGGGACTGAGGATGGAAGGACTCAGGGACTCAGGTACTCCAGGATGAGGGACTCAGGGACCAGGACTCAGGATGCAGGGACTCCAGGACTCAAGGGACTCAGGGACTCAGGACTCAGGACTCAGGACTGAGGACGAGGACTCAGGGACTCAGGATGCAGGGACTCAGGGACTGAAGGGACCAGGATGAGGGACGAGGACTCAGGACTCAGGGACTCAGGGACGAGGGACTCAGGATGCAAGGGACTCAGGGACGAGGGACTCAGGGACTCAGGATGGAGGGACTCAGGATGCAGGATGGAGGTACTGAGGATGAGGACTGAGGACTCAGGGACTCAGGATGAGGATGAGGGACTGAGGACTCAGGGACTCAGGATGCAGGTATGCAGGGACTCAGGACTCAGGGATGGAGGACTCAGGGACTCAGGGACTAGGATGCAGGACTCAGGATGAGGATGCAGGGACGAGGACTCAGGACTCAGGATGAGGGACTCAGAGGACTAGGATGCAGGACTCAGAGGACCAGGATGAGGACAGGGACTCAGGATGAGGACTCAGGATGCAGGGACTAGGGACTCAGGACTGCAGGACTCAGGACTGCAGGGACTCAGGATGAGGCATGAGGACTCAGGGACTCAGGACTCAGGGACTAGGGACTGAGGGACTCAGGACTCAGGGACTCAGGACGAGGATGAGGGACTCAGGACTCAGGACTCAGGGACTCAGGACTCAGGGATGCAAGGACGAGGACTCAGGACCAGGACTCAGGACGAGGACGAGGATGGAGGATGCAGGTACTAGGATGCAGGATGAGGACTGAGGGACGAGGACTCAGGGACTCAGGGACTCAGGACTCAGAGGACTCAGGGACTCAAGGGACTCAGGATGAGGGACGAGGGACTCAGGGACGAGGATGCAGGGACTCAGGGACTCAGGACGAGGATGCAGGGACGAGGATGCGAGGTACTTAGGATGCAGGGACTGAGGGACTGAGGGACTCAAGGGACTCAGGGACTCAGAGGGACTCAGGATGAGTACTCAGGTATGAGGACGAGGATGCAGGATGAGGATGCAGGGACTCAGGGACTGCAGGATGAGGACTCAGAGGACTCAGGACTCAAGGACGAGGGACGAGGATGCAGGACTCAGAGGATACTCAGGGACGAGGACTAAGGATGGGAGGACTGGAGGACTCAGGACTCAGGATGCAGGATGCCAGGGACTCAGGACTAGGGACGGACAAGGATAGGACTCAGGGACCAAGGGACGAGGACTGAGGATGAGGGACCAGGGACTCAGGATGAGGATGAGGACTCAGGATGCAGGGATGAGGGACTCAGGGACTAGGATGCAGGACTCAGGATGGAGGGACTGGAGGATGCAGGGACTGAGGGACTCAGGATGCAGGATGCAGGGACTCAGGGATGGAGGACTCAGGATGGAGGGACTCAGGAGGGACTCAGGATGCAGGGACTCAGGATGCAGGGACGAGGACAGGACTCAGGGACTCAGGACCAGGATGCAGGGACTGAGGACTCAGGTACTAGGATGAGGATGCAGGGATGAGGGACTCAGGGACGAGGACTCAGGGACTCAGGATGGAGGACTCAGGGACTCAGGGACTCAGGTACTAGGATGGGAGGACTGAGGGATGAGGGACTCAGGACTAGATGAGGACTCAGGACTCAGGACTGAGGACTGAGGACGAGGATGCAGGATGAGATCAGGACTCAGGACTCAGGGATGGAGGATGCAGGACTCAGGGACTCAGGATGCAGGGACTAGGGACGAGGATGAGGACTCAGGGACTCAGGATGCAGGTACTGAGGATGAGGGACTGCAGGGACGAGGGACTCAGGATGCAGGGACTGCAGGACTGCAGGGACTGAGGGACTCAGGGATGAGGGACTCAGGTACTCAGGACTCAGGATGCAGGGACGGCAGGACTGCAGGGACTCCAGGACTGAGGACTCAGGGACGAGGACTCAGGGACGAGGACTCAGGGACTCAGGGACTCAAGGGACTCAGGGACTCAAGGACTCAGGTACTCAGGACTCAGGACTCAGGGACGAGGATGCAGGACTCAGGATGCAGGGATGGAGGATGCAGGATGCCAGGATGCAGGGACGAGGACTCAGGACGGAGGGACTCAGGGACTCAGGATGAGGGACTGCAGGACTCAGGAAGGACCAGGATGCAGGGACTCAGGGACTCAGGATGGAGGGACGAGGATGGAGGACTCAGGGACTCAGGATGAGGACTCAGGGACTGAGGATGGAGGGACTCAGGGACTCAGGACTCAGGGACTCAGGATGCAGGTACTCAGGACTCAGGGACTGAGGACTCAAGGACCAGGGACTCAGGACTGAGGACTAGGATGAGGATGCAAGGGACTAGGGACTAGGATGCAGGGACTGCAGGACTCAGGGACTCAGGATGGAGGACTCAGGGACTCAGGGACTCAGGACTCAGGGACTCAGGGACGCAGGGACTGAGGGACTGAGGATGCAGGGACGGATGAGGACTCAGGGACTCAAAGGGACCAGGATGAGGACTCAGGATGCAGGGACTTAGGGACTCAGGACTGAGGGACTCAGGGACTGAGGGATGCAGGACTGAGGACTCAGGATGCAAGGACTCAGGGACTCAGGGATGCAGGGACGAGGATGCAGGTACTCAGGACGAGGGACGAGGATGGACGAGGACTCAAGGGACTCAGAGGATGGAGGACTCAGGGACTCAGGATGCAGGGACTTAGGATGAGGGACTCAGGGACTCAGAGGACTGGAGGGACTCAGGGACTCAGGACTCAGGGACGAGGACTGCAGGGACTGAGGACTCAAGGACTCAGGGACTCAGGACTGAGGGACTCAGGGACTCAGGGACTCTAAGGGACCAGGATGCAGGGACTAAGGGACTCAGGATGCAGATGCAGGATGAGGGACTCAGGACTCAGGATGCAGGGACTGAGGACTCAGGGATGCAGGGACTGAGGGACTGAGGACTCAGGACTCAGGACTCAGGGACTCAGGGACTCAGGATGGAGGGACTAGGACTCAGAGGACTCAGGTACTGAGGACTAGGATGCAGGGACTCAGGACTCAAGGACGAGGATGCAGGGATGTAGGTACTGGAGGGACTGAGGACTCAGGATGAGGGACTCAGGGACTGAGGGACTCAAGGACTCAGGACTGAGGATGAGGATGGAGGTACTCAGGGGATGGAGGGACTAGGGACTCAGGGACTCAGGGACTGAGGGACTCAGGATGAGGGACTCAGGGACTCAGGGACTCAGGATGCAGGGACTGAGGACTGAGGGACTGCAGGACTAGGATGCAGGTACTCAGGGACTCAGGACTCAGGGACTGAGGACTCAGGGACTCAGGATGGAGGACAGGAGGATGCAGGGACTGGAGGGACTCAGGGACTCAGGACTCAGGACTGAGGGACGCAGGACTCAGGGACTGAGGACTGAGGGACTCAGGGACTGAGGGCACCAGGACTCAGGATGCAGAGGACTCAGGGACTCAGGATGGACCAGGACTCAGGGACTCAGGATGCAGGATGGAGGGACTCAGGATGGAGGACTCAGGATGCAGGGACTGAGGATGCAGGGACTGAGGACTGAGGACTCAGGGACTCAGAGGACTCAGGGACTCAGGGACTGAGGGACGAGGGACTCAGGGACTCAGGACTGAGGGACTGAGGATGAGGGACGAGGATGCAGGGACTCAGGACTGGAGGGACTCAGGACTCAGGATGCAGGGACTGAGGGATGCAAGGGGATGGAGGATGCAGGACTGAGGGACTCAGGGACTGAGGATGCAGGAGGACTCAGGGACTGAGGACTCAGGGACTGCAGGACTCAGGACTCAGGGACTCAGGGACTGAGGACTCAGGGACTCAGGGACTCAAGGACTCAGGACTCAGGTACTGAGGGACTAGGAGGGACTCAGGGACCAGGGACTCAGGACTCAGGACTCAGGGACGCAGGATCAGGGACTGAGGACTCAGGGACTAGGGACTCAGGATGCAGGACTCAGGGACGAGGGACTCAGGGACAAGGGACTCAGGGATGAGGGACTAGGGACTGAGGACTCAGGACTCAGGGATGCAGAGGAGGGACGAGGACTCAGGGATGAGGGACTCAGGATGAGGTATGAGGGACTCAGGATGGGAGGACTCAGGGACTCAGGACGAGGACTAGGACTCAAGGGACTCAGGATGCAGGACTGAGGGACTCAGGGACTGAGGACTAGGATGGAGGGACGAGGGACGAGGGATGCAGGGACTCAGGGACTCAGGGACTCAGGATGAGGACTCAGGGACGAGGATGAGGGACTCAGGATGAGGACTCAGGGACGAGGATGCAGGGACTGAGGATGAGGGACTCAGGGACGAGGACTCAGGGACTCAGGGACTGAGGACTCAGGGACTCAGGACTCAGGACTCAGGATGGAGGGACTGAGGATGCAGGGACGAGGACTCAGGGACTCAGGATGGAGGACTCAGGATGAGGACTCAGGGACTGAGGACTCAGGGACTGAGGGACTCAGGGACTCAGGACTCAGGGACTCAGGACTCAGGGACTCAGGATGCAGGGACGAGGACTCAGGGACTCAGGGACGAGGATGCAGGGACTCAGGGACTGAGGGACTCAGGGACTCAGGGACGAGGATGGAGGACTCAGGACGAGGGACGAGGATGAGGGACTCAGGGACTCAGGGACGAGGATGAGGGACTCAGGGACTCAGGGACTCAGGGACTCAGGGACTCAGGGACTCAGGGACTCAGGACTCAGGACTGAGGACTCAGGGACTGCAGGGACCAGGGATGAGGGACGAGGACTCAGGATGAGGGACTCAGGATGCAGGGACTCAGGACTCAGGATGAGGGACTCAGGGACTCAGGGACTCAGGATGAGGATGAGGATGAGGGACGAGGATGAGGGACGAGGACTCAGGACTCAGGGACTGAGGGACTCAGGACTCAGGGACGAGGATGAGGGACTCAGGACTCAGGGACTCAGGATGAGGACCAGGATCTAGGACTCAGGGACTGAGGACTCAGAGGACTCAGGATGAGGACTCAGGGACTCAGGACTCAGGGACGAGGACTCAGGGACAGAGGACGAGGGACTCAGGACTCAGGACTCAGGGACGAGGGATCAGGACTCAGGGACTCAGGATGGAGGATGAGGACTCAGGGACTCAGGGACTCAGGATGGAGGATGCAGGATGAGGGACTCAGGGACTCAGGATGCAGGACTCAGGACTCAGGGACTCAGGATGCAGGATGCAGGGACTCAGGATGAGGACGAGGACTCAGGACTCAGGGACTCAGGGACTCAGGACTCAGGATGAGGACTCAGGGACTCAGGGGACGAGGATGCAGGGACTCAGAGGACTCAGGGACTCAGGATGAGGGACTCAGGGACTGAGGACTCAGGGACTGAGGGACTCAGGACTCAGAGGACTCAGGGACTCAGGGACTCAGGGACGAGGACTCAGGGACTGAGGGACTCAGGGACGAGGACTCAGGGACGAGGATGCAGGGATGGAGGGACTGAGGACTCAGGGACGAGGGATGCAGGATGAGGACTCAGGGATGAGGACTCAGGGACTCAGGATGCAGGATGAGGATGAGGGACTCAGGATGGAGGGACTCAGGGACTGAGGACTCAGGACTGAGGGACTGAGGATGAGGACGAGGACTCAGGGACGAGGGACTCAGGACTCAGAGGATGCAGGATGAGGACGAGGATGAGGGACTCAGGATGGAGGATGAGGGACTCAGGACTCAGGGACTCAGGGATGCAGGACTCAGGACTCAGGGACTCAGGGACGAGGGACTCAGGGACTCAGGGACTCAGGGACTCAGGGACTGAGGGACTCAGGATGAGGACTCAGGGACTCAGGATGGAGGGACTCAGGGACTCAGGATGACTATGAGGACTCAGGGACTCAGGACTCAGGGACGAGGATGAGGACTCAGGACTCAGGGACTCAGGGACTCAGGGACGAGGGATGAGGGACTCAGGGACTCAGGGACTCAGGGACGAGGGACTCAGGGACTCAGGGACTCAGGGACTCAGAGGACTCAGGGACTGAGGGACTCAGGGACGAGGACTGAGGATGCAGGGACTCAGGGACTGAGGATGCAGGGACTCAGGGACGAGGGACTCAGGGACGAGGATGGAGGGACTCAGGGACTCAGGGACGAGGACTCAGGGACTCAGGGATGAGGACTCAGGATGCAGGGACTGAGGGATGAGGACTCAGGGACTGAGGATGCAGGGACTCAAGGGACTCAGGGACTCAGGATGCAGGGACGAGGACTAGGGACTCAGGACGAGGACTCAGGGATGGAGGATGCAGGATGAGGACTCAGGGACTCAGGGACTCAGGGACTGGAGGGACTCAGGGACGAGGATGCAGGACTCAGGGACTCAGGGACTCAGGGACTCAGGATGAGGGACTCAGGGACTCAGGATGGAGGACTCAGGATGAGGGACTCAGGGACGAGGGACTCAGGGACTCAGGACTCAGGGATGCAGGATGAGGGACTCAGAGGACGAGGATGAGGATGGAGGGACTCAGGGACTGAGGATGAGGACTCAGGGACTCAGGGACTCAGGGACTCAGGGACTCAGGATGACTCAGGGACTCAGGACTCAGGGATGGAGAGGACTCAGGGACTCAGGGACTCAGGATGGAGGACTGAGGGACTCAGGATGCAGGTACTCAGGGATGAGGACTCAGGTACAGGAGGACTCAGGGACTAGGGACAGGTACTAGGGACTCAGGGACGAGGATGGAGGATGGAGGATGGAGGATGCAGGATGAGGATGAGGGACTCAGGGACGAGGAGGGACTCAGGGATGGAGGACGAGGGACTGGAGGGACGAGGATCAGGATGAGGACTCAGGATGGGATGGATGGATGGAATGGATGGATGGATGGATGGATGGATGGATGGATGGATGGATGGATGGATGGATGGATGGATGGATGGATGGATGGATGGATGGATGGATGGATGGATGGATGGAATGGAATGGATGGATGGAATGGATGGAATGGATGGAATGGATGGATGGATGGATGGATGGATGGATGGAATGGATGGATGGAATGGATGGATGGATGGATGGATGGATGGAATGGAATGGAATGGATGGATATGGATGGATGGATGGATGGATGGATGGATGGAATGGATGGAATGGAATGGAATGGATGGATGGATGGAATGGATGGATGGAATGGATGGATGGAATGGATGGATGGATGGATGGATGGAAT